>NC_142803.1:67606263-67676253 GCF_049724085.1 Artemia sp. Qi Xiang Cuo | reverse complement strand
TGTATATGCGGGCTTTTTTTCAAAAATCGTTTTCAAAAATCCACTCTTTTATAAAGCAGAAGAAAACCAGAAAGACTCAACGCAATTCACAAAAATAGAACGAATTAAAACCTTGAAATTTAAGAACATAGAACGAGTTAATGGATTAAATTGACCAGAAACAATATAACAAAAGCTGCAGTAGGATAACCACAGCCCCCCCCCCCCCCCAGAACCTAGGGACAAGTGTTGCAAGTTATGCCCCCAGAGGCATATAAGGTTTTTACGGAAGGGACAGTAGAATAAACTTCAGAGGGGGCTCATTCGAATATAAACCGGAATTTCTAGTTCCTTTTAGAGAGTTAAAAGTAATCTGATGGCAACAAGCCCCCCCCCCCTCCAGCAAACCGTTGTTTCCCCAAGTGCTTCCGATCAAATATTTGAGAGTTCCGTTTTGTCCAAAATAGACTAAAGAAAAAAAGACCAGAGAAAAGACAAATAAACAAAATATAGTAAATATAGTAAATATATAAAATATAGTCACCTGGTAAAGCATCTTCAACTTCTAAAACAAAATTCAAATTAAATGAATATAGAAAAATTTAACAGTAAAGCTTATAAAGCAAATCTGACAGCCTTTTCTTTTTAGTTGCGTGTAAAAATGTAAATATACAGAAATTATATGTATGCATAAAATTATATGTATATGCGGGCTTTTTTTCAAAAATCGTTTTCAAAAATCCACTTTTTTATAAAGCAAACGAAAACCAGAAACATTCAACTCAATTCACAATCATAGAATGAATTAAAACCTGAAATTCATAACATAGAACGAGTTACTGTATTAAATTGACCATAAATCATATAACAAAAACTACAGAGATAACAAACCCCCCCCCCCAGAACCTATGGACAAGTGTTTTAAGTTATATACCTAGGGCACATAAGGTTTTTATAGAAGGGATGGTCGTATAAACTTCAAAGGCGACTCATTCGAATATAAACCGGACTTTCTAGTTCCCTTTTAGAGAGTCAAAAGTAATCTGTTGGCAACTAGCCCCCCCCCCCCCAGTAAACCGTTGTTTCCTCAAGTGCTTCCGATCAAATATTTGAGATTTCTATTTTGTCCAAAATAGACTAAAGAAAAAAAGACTAGAGAAAAGAAAAATATACAAAATATAGTAAAAACTCCGGGGTTTACACAGCCTCCCGGAACCCAGGGGCATATAAGGTTTTTATGGGTGGAACGATTCTATAACTTTGTCGGGGGCTCATTCAATTGGAAATTAAAAGTTGTAGTTCCCTTTTTAAAAATCAAAAGGAACCGGAGGGCCTTCTTTAACTCAAATCCATCCGATCGAGTTTTTGAGATAGCCATTTTGTTAAAAAAAAAAGTCAAATGATCAGCTAACATAAACTCCAGGGTCAACGCAAACCCCAGAGCCATGGGGCAAGTGTTGCATGTTATGTCCTGGGGACATATGAGGTTCTTATGCGAGGGTTTTAAAACATTTCAACGTTCAGATAAGCCCAACCGCCCCCCCCACTCCAAAAATTTATGAACAATATTTTATTCCAAAGCTAAAGGGAGCTGACCCCTGGCCTTCTCTGCATGGCCCGACCCCCTCATTCCAAAAAAAACTTATTAACGATATTTTATTCCAAAAATTATGGCAACTCACTATTGGCCCTCCATGCCCCCCCCCAAAAAAAACGACTTATTCCCAATATTTCATTCCAAGGCTTATGGAATTTGACCTTGATCCTCCATGGCCCGATACCCCTCCCTCCCCTAAAAATTATAAATAATAAATCAGGGGAACTGGCCCTCCCTCCCTCTGGTCAATTTATTCAAGTCAACTGAATAAAAAAACAAAAAACTAACATTTTACAGAGAGAGACAAATAATTTATTAACAAAAATAACGCTTACATCATCTTTCAACAATCATCGGGGAGAACCATTGGGTTGCGTACGATGGTTGTCTCCATCCTTAAAATCTACTAATATATATTCACATTTCACTCATAAATCAAAATCGCAAAAAAAAAAATCATTAAAAACTTTCCAGAAGCTACCGTTTCAACCTACTCTTGAACTGGCTAAACTTATCTGCCACCTTTATACCCTCCGGGAGAGAATTCCACAGCTGGGGTCCAGCAAAAACCGGAAATAAAGATTCTCGTTGAGTACTCCAGGTCTCAGACACTATCCCTGAAGAACATCTAGTTTCATAACGATGATAAAACGAGTTAGACTAAAATTCCCTCACACTCAAACTGGATTCAGGAAACACCACTCCTCAACAGATGCTTTCATTTTGATAACAAATGCAATAAATGAATCATTCTCAAAAAATAATGTCCTAGTTGCAGCTTTCCTAGATTTTGAAGGGGCATATGACAATGTGAACCACCAAACCGTTTGAAACAAACTTGCAAACCTTGGACTACCCCCCAAGCTAGTATCTTTTATGAAATCTTTCATAAAAGTGCGAAGTTTCATTGTTTTTGTTGGTTCAGCCTCTTCACCCCAAAACACAATAACCAAAGGTCTACCTCAGGGCACAGTCCTCAGTTGCCTCCTTTTTGCCCTATATCTCTGGGACATGAACCTCCCCCACACGAATCTACAATATGCTGACGATCTGGTGTTATGGTCATCTGGCAAAACCTGAGATAGCACAGTCAAATCTGCAAAAGTCACTTTTCCAATTTGAAAAATTCTCTCAACATTCAGATTTACCCATTGCACCTACCAAGTCAAAAATAATCCAATTTCACCAAATGCGGAACCATGTTAATGCAAGACTAACTCTAAATGGAACAACTATTCCAGAAGATAACCATATTAATTACCTAGGTCTCATGCTTGACCAAAAACTTAATTTCCACCTCCACATCACAAACACAATAAAAAAATGTTATAGAAAAACAAATATACTAAAAAGACTTCTTTCCACACCCTGGGGCTGTAAGTAAAAAACCTTACTCCAGTCTTACAAATCACAAATAAATCCCATACTGACTAGGGGGTCATTGTCTATGGTGCATGTGCAAAGACCCAGATGCAAAAAAATGAAACAACACAAAACGATATAATACGTCTGATATTTGGTCTTAGGAAACCCACAAGCACCAACTTTCTGCTTATGGAGAGTTGACTAACAACAATAAGGGAGAGACGTAGCTTTCTCTTGATAAAACATCTTACAAAAATTGAATCAAATAGCTCACACACCCTACATAATTGGTTAAGAAATCCAGCCATGTATAGAGGCATTGCAGATGAGTATGCCAATACTCAGTAGAAGCTCCCTGTACCAGCAAAGTCTATTGCACCTACTTTCCCCCAATCCCCTCCATGGAATTGGTCAATTTCATAATAAATACTGATTTCTCAAAGTGGAATAAAGATCTAACCCCCATTCCTTTTGTCCAGAAAAAATTTGCTGAACTTAATACAATTACTTATAAAAACCACTTCCAAATATTTGTTGATGGGTCAAAAATGAATGAGAAGGTAGCAAGTGGGGCTTTCCTTCCTCATCTGATAATTGCAATGGGCAAGAGATTATATAATAATATATCTATAATGTCTGCTGAGTTAAATGCCATAATCATGGCATTAGAGCACCTTAAGGAAAACCAACGTTTGATTGCAAAGTCAAATAATATTATAGTATACTCAGACTCTTTATCAAGCCTTGAGTTGCTGGCCTCAATTCCTCAGTATAAGTTGGACAATGACACTTATCATTGTCTCAGTATTATAGATAAACTTGCTTCAAGTGGCATAAGAACTTATTTTCAGTACATTCCTAGCCACTCTGGCATAAGTGGTAATCATCAGGTTGATGAAATAGCAAAAAATGCTATAAATATTGACCAACCAAGCTGGAGACCAATCCCGATTAGAGATATTTACCGATGGAGGCTATCAGATATTAATTTCAATAAGAATAATCTTATTCTTTCCCCCTTTCCCAATAAGTATTTTTCTAAAATTTACCATAGAATTCGTTCTGGAACAAATGGACTAAATTTTACTGCATTTTCGTATAATTTTTCTAATTCAAGTGGTTCAATTCCCCTGTCCCCTCTTTGCAGGCATTGTAATATGAATAATGAAACAATTGACCATTGCCTATATGAATGTAATATGCTGACGTCTGCACAACATACTTTGCTTTGTAAAGTGTTAAAATAATTCAAACACCACAAAATCTCACTATCAGCCAAGAGCCTGGCCAACTATACATGCACACAGAGCATAGAAATCGACATCTACCATCTCATAATTGAACTCCTAGAGTCAAAAGATCTACTGAAAGATATCTGAAAATATCCATTAAATATGAGGCAATCAAGCCAGTAGCCCTATAGCCCACAAAGCGAAGCAAAAGGAAAAGGGCTAAATAGTACTACTGAAAAGCCCGCCTGCTGTTAAATAGAAGAAGAAAGATGAGTTAGACTTAAAATTTTCTCAAAAGCACTCCGACGAATAACGATTCAAACATTGATAAACAAAAACCGCTACTTGATAATCTCTCAACTTATAAACGTTTAGAATTTTCATTTTAGTGAAGCAACTCAAAAAGCTATATTCAAATCTCACATAATGTCCTAAGACACGAAAAACTTTATTTGGTAAAATTTGAACTCTACTAGTCCACACCAAATAACCATAAGACAGATACGGATTGATAAGAGAATGATAGAGGATCATTAGAATTCTTGGTGGAAGCTCATTCCTTAGCCTTCTTATAAGACCCAATCCTCTTGCCACTTTTGCTGATATTGCGTCACAGTGTAGTTTCCAACTCAAATTGCAATCAAGATAAAAAATAAATATTTAACACTAAAAGCTTCATTTAAGAAAACACCATTCAGACAAATTTTATCATTTAAAATAATGGGTGTACCAATTCTACAAAAAGTCATGACATTCGTCTTAAAAACATTAACAGATGGACAGCTAAATCTCATAAAACTTGCCAGTTCACTTATGGCCTTATTAGCCTTTTCAATCAAAAATTCATCGCAAAATGATGTTACCGTAAACAAATTGTCATCAAAACTTAACTACAGCTTAACAATCACAAAAATAGACAATTAAAAGTAAAAAAAAATACCAATCAATAGGGGTTGTCTGCATTAGTTCCCACTATATAATAGTTCCCACAAATACAAAATATAGTCTCACAAAGTTTAGCAGCTGAATTCAGCTACCTTTATTTATCTCTTACATGTATTATGATTAGATATTCCCATTTGAACCCCAATAACTGCCCCTGCTTAGATAAACATATTTTGTTCATCATACCTGCACAGAGAAGATTGGCAGAGCATTTCTCAACCAGATGATTTAATTGTCTTGCCAAACATAAAAACTAAAGCTAATAAATTGAATTTAAATGTGTTTTGCGTCACAAAGAAGTGACTTTATCACCCCTCAGCTCTTAATTGTAAGATTCAAGTACATATGCAGTTACATTTTTGTTCTTAAGACCACTTAATGAGAAAGAAGAAAAAAAGGATAATTATTTTCTAGAACAAAGTAGCTTCTCTTTTATTCTGACAAAAAAATTAAAGGTACAACTTACCATTTTTAATGAAAGAATCCTCAAAAGCTTTGATGGGATTGGCCATTTTCAGAATTTGTGGCAAGTCCGTGAAAGATTTTGGAACGGAGTTGATGCAAATTATGAGAAGGAAAATACTATAATTGAAACCTGGATACAACACAGATTTCAGTCAGGAGAGTCCTAAAATACAAAATATATTAAGATTGATCACTAATTAACCCCTGCAGAGCACATTTTATCTTAATACAGTTAAAAGAAAAGGCTCAACTCCTTCAGCAGTCAAAGGCATTACAAATTTGATTACTATCAAATTTGATTAATATTTTTTTTAAAGGGTGCAAAAATTCAAAAACTGTCTTTTTGATGTAACTAAATTTAAAGCATTTTGTTAGTAAAGTTTCCAATCTGAAAACTTGGAAAATTTTGTTTAATTCCTGAAATGTATTCAAGGTTTTAATTCTTTAAACACTAGAAAGTGTAGACCTATTATGTACATGTCATCATGTTCTTCCAAGAGGGCAAATCTAGATGTTTTTAATTTTCGGACTCAAAGAATGTGAAAATAGATCTATAATTAGATAAAAAAAAGATATTATGCAATAGCATTTTATTTATCATTCAAAAAATTAATCAAAAATTAAGTAATTACCTTCGAAAGAAATTTAAAATTAAAACCTGAAGGGAAAGTCAAGCAATTTACGAAACATTTCTAGAAAAATAAGTCTTTTATCTTTAACATGAAGAAAAAAAAACGATCAAAAATGGGGTTTTTAAAGGCCAAACGAAAATACTGAAGAAATACACAAAGGAAATATTTCGAGAGAACAGCCGCCTCTCTTCTCCAACGCGAACAAGATAATATAATCAGAGGCAACGCTATAGCGTTGCCTATACTAAAGGCCATACGGCTCCAATGTTTTATTATTTTTTTTTCCCCAGAGCCACTTCATATGGAATATATATATAGGGGTCGTAATAGAAACTTCAAAGGGCGGTTATTCAATTGGAAATCAAGAGTTCTAGTGCCCTTTTTAAGGGTCAAAAGTGACTGGAAGGCAACTTACACCCCTTCCATGCCCACCAGCTCCCCAAACACATCCAATCAAAATTTTGAGATAGCCATTTTGTTCAGCGTATTTGATTTCCAGATAGAAATTATGTTTTTCAGGAGGACACTCTCCCAGCCCTCATGGCAAAGGTTGTAAGTTGTGCCCTGGGAGCACTTAAGCTCTTTATAGAAGGCTTTGTCGAAGAAACTTCAAAAAGAACTCGTTCAATCGGATGTTTAAAGGGCTACTGGCCTTACTAAAAGTTATAAGTGATTGGAGGGCAACTAACCCCCTCTCACGCCCACTTTTTCCCCAAACACATCCAATCATATTTTTGAGACAGCCATTTTGTTGAACGTAGTTGAAAATTCAGGAAATTTCGTCTTTGAGGATAACAACCCCCCCCCCTTCCACACAGCCCTCAGGGCAAGGGTTGTAAGTTATGCCCTGGGGACAAATAAGGTTTTTATAGAAAGCGTTGTCGTAGAAACTTCAGAAAGGGCTCATTCGATTGGATTTATAAATGGCTAGTACCCTTTTTAATAGTCGAAAGTGATTGGAAGGCAACTAACACCCCTTCCACGCCAACCATTTTCCCAAACACATCCAATCAAAATTTTGATATAGCAATTTTGTTCAACGTAGTAGAAACTTTTGGAAATTATATGTTTGAGGACACTCCCCCCACAGTCTTCAGGGCAAGGGTTATAAGTTATGCTCTGGGGGCATATATGGTTCTTATGGAACGGATACTCGTATAAACTTCAGAGAGGGCGCGTTTGATTGAAAATTGAAATTTCTAGTATAATTTTTAAGCGTCAAAAGTTATCGGAGGTTAACCAGCCCCCCCCCCCAAACCTTTTTTTCCCAAATGCATCCGATAAAATTTTTTAGATAGATATTCTGTTAAAAATAGTTCAAAGATCATACAACAAAAATTCCAGTGTCAACAAGACCCCCCACGGCCCGGGGGCAGGCGTTGTAATTTATGCCCTTGGGGCATATATGAGTCTTATGGAAGGGATGCTCGTATTAACTTCAAAGAGGGCTCATTTGATTGGAAAGTGAAAGTTCTAGTTCACTTTTTAAGTGTCAAAATAGATTGGAGGGCCCCTAGTCCCCCCAACACACACACCCTTTTTTCCTCAAGCCCATCCGATAAAATTTTTATAATGGCCATTTCATTAAAAATAGTTCAAAGGTCAGATAAGTAAATTCTTGTGTCGAGGCATCCCCCTAGGGCCCAGAGGCAGGCGATATGATTAATGCTCTAGGGGCATATATAGTTCTTATGGAAGGGATACTCGTATAAACTTCAGAGAGGGCTCATTTGATTGGAAATTGATAGTTCGAGTTCACTTTTTAATAGTCAAAAGAGATCCAAGGTCAACTAGCCCCCCGCCTTCTGACGCCTTCTTTTTCCAACCCCATCTGATGAAAATTTTGAGATAGGCATTTTGTTAAAAATAGTTCAAAGTACAGATAACAAAAACTGCGGTGTTGACAAAGCCCCCAGGGCCCAGGGATAGGCGTTTTAAGTTATGCCTTGGGGGAATATATAGTTGTTATGGAAGGGATGCTCGTATAAACTTCATAGAGAGCTCATTTGATTGGAAATTGAAAGTTGTGATTCACTTTTTAAGAGTCAAAAGTGATTGGAGGGCAGCTAGCCTCCCTCCACACTTCATTTATTTTTTTCCCCAGAGGCACTTCATATAGAAGGGGTCGTCGTATAAACTTCAAAGTGGACTCATTCGATTGGAAATCGAGAGTTCTAGTGTCCTTTTTAAGAGTAAAAAGTGATCAGAGGGCAGCTAGCCCCCCAAACCCTTTTCCCCCAAATACATCTGATTAAAAATTTGAGGCAGCCATTTTGTTAAAATAGTTCAAAGATCATATTACGAAAACTCCTTTACGTATGGCCATTTCGTTAAAAAAAAAGGTTCAAAGGTCAAATAAGAAAAACTCCTGTGTCTACACCCCCCCCCCCGGGCCCGGGGCAGGCGTTGTAAGTATTACTCTGGGGGCATGTATGGTTCTCATGGAAGGTATGCTCGTATAAACTTCGGTGAGGGCTCATATGATTGGAAATTGAAAGTTATCGTTCCCTTTTTAAGAGTCAAAAGAGATCGGACGGCAACTAGCCCCCCTCTCCATGCACCATTTTCCTCAAACCCATCCGATATGAACTTTGAGAGCCATTTTTTTCAAAATATTTCGAAGGTCAAACTATATACGTCTGAAAACTATATGCGTTTGGAATAGTATTGGAAAGTATAAACAACATCAAATTGAATATTTTATGTATAATGATATTAATTGTTGAAAGATCCATTAGTTCAAGAATTTATTTCACTGTAATTTTATTTTTAGTTTCAATGCTGTAAGAACTGGAAAAGAAAATATTTGTAAAATAATTCGATTTCAGTTAAGCTCCAATGACGCAGTAGGCTTTTGGTTTTTATTTAGTTAAGGAAGGAGGCAGTATCCAAACACTTCTTGTACTGTAGCTATAACCTTCTTGAACAACTTTAAAAAGAGCTAATAAACTAAACTGAACATTTGATGTACAATGGTATTAATTGCTGAAAGCTCATCAGTTCAAAATGTTACTATAATTTTAATGTTTATTTTCAATATTAAGTACAAAAGAAAATATTTGTCATAAAGTTGGTTTTCAGTAAAGCGCCAGTGACACAGTAGGTTTTGGACTTTTACAGTGAGAGAAGGGGGTGATACCCAAACTCTTGTTTGTAGTGATTTTTGTTCGTTTCAAGCTTGATTTGCAGATTCAATTTAAGTTTCACTCGTTTTAAGATTTATTTATTAATTTTCATTAATGTCTATTGTATGTTTGTTTGCATTGATTGTTTATTTAATTTCTGTTCGTTTTAAGTTTCCTTTATACTTCAATAAGCATTTTTTTTTCGTTTTAAGCATGATTTTCATATTCAATCTCAGCATTACTCCCTTTAAGATCTATTTATTCAGTTATATTATTACCTGTTGTATGTTTTTGCTATGATTGTTTATTTAATTTCTGTTCGTTTTGGGTTTCATTTATTCTTTAATAGTAATTTCTGGTCGTTTTTATTTTTTATTTTAATAGGTATTTGTATCTGCTGAGCTTAAGTTTAAAATAGCCTTTACTTTTCTTTGAAAACTTATTTTTCTGAAAGTTTTTTTTTTAATTATTAACTGAAAATGCCGAAGAAAAAACCAAAAAACAAGCGTAGCAAGAAAACAAAACCAATGAAAAAGAAAAGAATTAAAAGATAAATAAAATTCAATAAAAGCCAAAAACTATAAGAATTAAACCAATGTAAAATAAATAATTTTTGGCTTTTATTGAATTTTATTTATCTTTTTCATTGGTTTTGTTTACTTTTCACGCTTGTTTATTTTTTTAGATTATATATACCCCAGAAAATTCAGAAGGACCCATTAGGACCTTCAGCTGTGCCTCGCACGCATTCGTCGTCTACTATCACACTATGGTCCAGAATAAATAAACATTGCATATTGCAACTGAAAATAGACAACCCAAAACCGCGCCAAAATAAAATTCAGCGACGGCGGAAACAATTCTGCCACCACCAAAAAATTATCGGCAACATGACGTCAATTTTTCGGCGTTTCCTCTATTTTTATAAATTTTTCGGCCACTTTTAAAAAGATTTGAAAACCTTATTGGTATCAGTTTTTATCAGAATTCAGTCCACAATTAATTTTTAGCTTGATTACCATGTTTAAATTAAGCTCTAAAGCTTGAATTAAACAAATGTTCTTGCACCATAAATCCCAGGCTGATTTATGATACCTCAATGGAATCTGAAGTTTATATCTTACTTCATGGCTGCATTTCTAGGTCTTGCAACCTGCATTCCACTTCTTTGACTACTTTACCCCTTAACGCATCACTCTCTACGCTACAGAAGCTATTATTTCTTATGCCTCAAGATTAAATCCTCTCACTTAAGAGTGATATAGGCTAATAAAAGTTTTAAATTTAAACGTTTCAACGGACTAATTTGAGAATGAAAGATTCTTTACTATCCTTCCCATCTCGGCAATTAAGGTACCGCGGTTGTGGACGTACTTGGACATGGTGGGTAAGCAAATTAAACGATCAAAGTTTTACTTTAGTGACTAGGATTTTATATTTTTTTCATATTTTTTTTTTTTATAGTTTTTTTTTATTTTTTTTTTTCTTAAATAGCCAATTTTCAGAAAACTTAGCATGTCGTTCTGTAAGAACAGTTCGTTCTGAGGTGTTAGAAGAAAAGGAGGAAGAATTTTGTAAAGAAATGATTTTATATAAAAAGAGGCAACATCTTATAAAGAAAAGCATTATATATTATTAAATTTTTGATTTTAGCTCTAAATTTCAGAGTTTAATTTGAATTAAGTTTTAAATTCCCCATCTTGTCAATTCTCAGGCAGTTCAAGGAGCCAGAATAAAAAAATTCAAAACACTTAGCTAGAAATAAACTCTATCACCTTCCTTTAAAGCTTTGACAAACTTGTTGTTATCATGTACATAAAAAAGCTTTTTTACACGGTGTGGGACCAACAAAGAACTTAGCAGCAACAATTGGTCCTGCACTCTTGAAAACCCTTTCTGCTACCGTCAACGATAGAACTTTTCTTGCCAAAGCTGCAATCCATGGCAGCTGATTAAAATATCCTTTCCAGGAGGCAGTGGTTGTATTGATTGCATCAACTAGGGCAGGATATTTTGATATCCTGGTATGGGCTGACAGGACCCGATATAAATCTACTTGACGCCGAACCACATCATCATTTTCATCCTAATCTGCATCATCGTTCTGACACATTATTGGCTCAAGCAGCCTCGTTTTTATCATATATGTTCATGAAAAGATTTAGAGTTGCTGCTCTTCCGAGAAACCCCACTAGCCACATTCACACAACTGTTTGGGGTAGCTAATCCACTGACAGCACCAGAGATTACAGTCTCCTCTTCAGGCTTTTCGAGGGCCCTCTCCTCTTTGTACAAAAGAATTTCTACTGCACTAAAACGCTCACCACAAGTTGAAATGAAGGGACCTAATGTTGATTGGACAAACACAGTTCGCAGGAGATGTGATAAAGTACCTTATGTCAGCCGCCAGCACTAGAGGCTCAACCATTTTGAACGAGAATTCCCTTTTTGTCAGTAAACCATCAAGAAGGTAAGACGCTCATCAGTTTCATTTGTCTTGAATGTTTCAGAGTCCAAAAGTGCAGCTGTCACCATGAGATCATCCCTGGGGAAGCAAAAGTCAAACTAGTTTTTCGCATTTTCTTTCAGAAGCGAAATACAGCTACTATCAATAGGCTGCTCCTCAAGATGACCTTCTAGGAGGTTTCACCAGAGCAGAGCAACATTTCGGGTGGGAAGGAATTCTTCCTCTATAGCCTTGACTGTAGCAGACAAACTTTGTGGTAGAGAGAAAAGGTCACGCATCAGTTCATATTCCTCATCATCGAGAACATGATCAGTTTCCTAATTTTACACAAAAAATTGTTTGAGGACCTTGGTGTTGAATAGCACTTTGCATCATACTATGATGCATTCCATCTTGTGGGCAAACGCCTTTCCAGGGACCTGCATTGTTCATATCTTGATAACATAGGAGGTAGATCATCAACAACCTGCACAATGTGCAACTGAGTATCAACATCAATAACCTCATCTAAATCACAAAATATTTTAAGGAATTCATTACTATTTTAAAATAGATTTTTTTCGAAAAGGATGTTAGGAGGACAAAAAGATCGTATATAAGTTTAGTCCTTCCACTTTGTACATGCTTCAATGTAGGCTACATATGTATAAATACATTTTGGGTGGGGAGTAAGGGGGTTAATCATAAATTTTTTCCATCTTGCTTTCAGGCCTTAGTATAATAGCTGCATTTTCGCATATGGTAAGAAATCAATAAGTAAGGTAGTCAAGGAATATCAAGGTTAGTCGAAACTAATTTTAGTTAAAAAATATTACATTGTAGCAGAGCACAGAAACAAGTGAATGATAATCTAAAGTCCATAGTTGACGAGCGCTCTTCAGTCTAAGTCGTTTTGTACAATCTAGGGAATCCGAAAGACAGACTTTGTCAGCAACGACTGCCGACGAAGTATGACTTTAAAGTCATCGTTGTCACATCTGGTAGCCGAGCAGACAATTCGTCGGGTTAGACATCTTTTGAGATTAACTGCCAATATTCCAGCTCAGATTCTTTGTGACTTTGAACCAACCAGTAGTGGCTGGATGCGTCCAAGCGGAAGACCCAAGTTCTGGTGAAGTGATAGCCTTGGGATTTTTCTGGATCAAGCTGGAATTTTGCTGTCTAATGCAGAGGCTCTAGCTGCAGACCTTCCCATGTGGAGAAAGATGACGATACTCCAGACGCCACCCTGGCATTAGGTAAACAACGTAACATAGTCAAAGAGTAGATCCAAAAACCCTTTGATAGGATCCAATATTTTTGCATATATTGTTAGGTAGTAGATTTTGCATTATATTTGCCTCTCAATAATAACAGAAAATAATTCGTCACTAAAAATTTCCTGCGGCACGCCACAACTGACTATATTGGTGGCGGCATCGGTGCGCTGAAGTCTTTTCGATAGGGGCGCAATATAAGTTTTTCAGTGGCGCGCCGCCGGTTTTCGGCACGGCTTCGGGGATTAACTGATTATTGCAAATTTCTACCTAACGGAGATATATTTGCAAATCCAACATAAAATTTAATCAAGAGTATTAAATTGATGGAGTTCTGCTAAACTGTATCAACTAATGGGGGGAAGGGTCATCCCCAAAATCCCTCACTCCCCCTCCCCCCCCCCTCTGATTTAAAAAAATATCGTTTATGGGCAATTGTAATGGAAAAAAGTAGCCCCCTAGATTTTGAAACATGCATTTTATCCCCCTCCCTCAATTTTCTTGAATCAATGTCACTGACTGTGTTTGCATTCCTACTCTTCTAATATTAAAAGCATAGAAATTTACGATTAATTCTCAACTTGCTGCCAGACACAATTTTCGAATTAATAACGAGTATGCAAAACAATTAATGAAGACATAAGTAAGGTTATAATCTGCCGTAGGAATTACAAAAGAAATATCAAACTACTTTAACTTATCAACATTAACTTTACTGAAATATATTTAGTTCAATAATTTCAACCAAGTTGCTTTATAAGCATTTACATAAGAAATACCACTTACTGAAATTCACATTTCTAAACAAAAGTATTTGAATTGTTTAGACTGTTAATCCTTATGCGTCAATATGTTATAGTCTGAAAAAAAACTTGTTAAAATTGGAAAAATTCAAACTAAACTAACTAAAACTAAAACATAGAAAAATTCTTCTCTATACACTCAAACTTGAGTAACTTTTCATTTTAGTTTCTGTTATACTAATTTAGCTCTTTATTTTTCTGTTCCACAATCATTTTAAATTTTAAACAATAAAACGTGAACATTTTTACTTATATCAAAACGTTGTCTATGCTACTGAAAAAACTGCTATCCAATTACCACAAATCCTTTCCACAACAACATTGAAAGGCCAAAAGCATGCATTACTCATCCTCAACTCTTTATCACAGCAAGATCAGAACCTTGATTAGATAATGAATGTCCCAGAAAAGGAATTAAAACACACAATCACAAATAATGTATCTACATGCCTGCTACGGACGGGGGGGGGAATTTGCAAAAAATTATTGGGAAAATTTGATCGCTGAGTGTATCTTTTCAAATATTGAGCATCCCCTCTCCCCTATTCCATAGAATTACAGTACAGCGTAGGCTACAAAATTCAAGGCAGATGGCATTCCTAGTCAGTGGAGAATTTGGGCCGCATGGTTGGACATAAGTATCCTGTCCTCATTGCTATCTCATAAAAATGATATGGGGTGGATGAGGTGGATGATTAACTGAATATTGGAGATGTCTACCTAATGGAGATATATTTGCAAATCCAACATAAAATTTAATCAAAAGTATTAAACTGATGGAGTTCTGCTACACTGTCTGAACTGATGGGGGGGGGGTCGTCCCCAATATCCCTCACTACCCCTCCCCCCGCGGATTTAAAAAAATATTTTTTTTTGGGCAGTTTAAAGGAAAAAATTTGCCCCGTAGATTTTGAAACATGCAGTTAACCCCCTCCCTCAATTTTCTTGGATTAATGTCACTGGCTGTGTTTGCATTCCTACTCTTCTAATATTAAACGCATAGAAACTTACCAATTACTTAAATTCACATTTCTCAGCAAAAGTATTTAAACTGTTTAGATTGTTAATTATTATGCTTCAACCTGTTTAAGTTTGAAAAAAAAAAACTTGTTAAAATTGGAAAAATTCTAACTAAACTAACTAAAACTAAAACTAAGAAAAATTGTACTGAATAGGCCTACTCTCAAACTTGAGTTAACTTTTCATTTCAGTTTCTGTTATCCTAGTTTAGCTCTTTATTTTTCTATTCCACAATCATTTTAAATTTTAAACAATAAAATGTGAACAATTTTACTTATATCAAAACGTTGTCTATGCTACTGAAAAAACTGCTATTCATTTACCACAAATCCTTTCCACAACAAAATCAAAAGGCCACTAGCTTGAATTACTCATCCTTTAGTCTTTATTACAGCAAGATAAGAACCTTGACTAACCAATGAATATTCCAGAAAAGGAATTAAAACAAAGAATGACAAAAATCGTATCTATAGGGTAAAGGCACCGATGATTCGACAGTACAATTTCAGAACCACTGTCAAAATTTTCCTTCAAAGCGGGATAGCGCTGCTTAGCCGTGACTTACAGTGCCATCTCTTGGAGCAGTCGTTATATTTCGACGGTGCGAAACGTGGACACTATATCCGGTACACCCAGATAAGAAAAGAACATTCAATTCGGTCAGTTTCCTGTTTTCAACACGAAAGAAGCTCCCGACAATTTTTCAGGTATGTAATGTTCAAACTGTCATTACTTGGTTATTTATTGCAAGAAAAAGTTGGGATAAGCGCCAATGTGTCGGGATACATTTGATCTTCTCTGAAACGTAGCCACATTAGCTTTTTCTTCATAAAATTAAATGAAAATGGCGACGGAAATTGCATTGTCGAAACTAGGTTCCAAGTGTCGAAAATTCTTGTTTGATGTAGTGGAATACCAGGCGGATTAAAAATGTTCCTTCAGCCGCATTCAAGCGTAAATATCGGCTTCTATCAAGGGATTTATTTCTTTGGCGAATATCTTGTAGTAACCTTGTCGAAATTTTGGATAGAAAGCAACAGGCCCTGTCGAAATATAGGTGACTTTGTCAAAACTTCACTGAACATGTAAAACAGATGAGAAATAATAGGTGTCGAAATTCCAGGATCCACTGACGAAACCATAGGCATCATAGCTGTCAAATTTACGGGTACTTTCTGTGCAACGAGAAATTTTGATGATTATTATTTCTAATAATATTTCAGATGAAAGAACATTTAAACAAAAGGTTTTTTTTAAACTTTGAAGTTTTAGGCTACTTACAGACACTGAATTTTTCCATCATCTGAGGAACTGCTGCTTGGCCTCATACCATGCAGGGGCGTAAATTGCTATGGTGCAGGGGGGCACTTGCCCCCCCCCCCGCAGACCTCGTTTTGCCTCCCCCCAGACCTGATTTTGTCCCCCCCCCCAGATTTTTTTAGATTGTACCCTTATTTATCCTTCATCCAAATGAAAAATACAAATTTTATCAAATACAAAATCTTATACAAAATGACGCGTAGGCCTATGTTTTGGACGAAACTAAGAATCTGCATATGAAAATAAAATCCACTAAATCAAATAAACTTCTTAAATTTCTTGAAATCCACTCCCATTTTCCTAGACCCTATCCCTTCCGAAATGCTAGTGAAACAATTTTGTTATACTAAATTTGTTATACTAAATACTATTTGTATTTAATAATGTATATTAAAATTTGTTGTACCGATTTTGTTATACCAAATACTACATACTTCAAACAATTTTGTTAGTTTTATTACTTCTACTTTTTGCATAGTCTTTTATACTTTTATTCATTAAATGAAGTTGAAGAAAGAAACAAGAATGTATGTGTCAAATACACCAGGTTCAGCCAACAGGTATTTCCAAAGTATTTAGACATGTGTCGAATTGGGTTCCGACTTGCATCAAAAACAGGTAACTTTTTTGTTGTGTCGAATTTGTAGGTGAAAATGCTCTAATTTCAGAAAATTGGAGTTTTGTGCCCTTTCCAGACAAAACTTCAAACTTCTCATGAAACAGTTAGATTCCTAGATGTTTTTCCTACATACTGAAATCCTTTTCAAACCAAAAGTCTTTAAACTAAGACTTCTAGAGTAGAAAAACTGGTTTTTTACAAAAAGTGTCAAATCATTGGTACCTTTACCCTATGCCTACTAAGAATTGGGGGGGAGGATAATTTGCTAAAAAATTATTGAGAAAATCATGATTGCTGAATGTATCTTTTCAAATATTGAGCACCCTCCCCCCAATTCCATAAAACTACAGTACAGCATAGGCTGCGAATTTCGAGGCAGATCGAATTCCCAGTCAATGTGCCAAGTGTGGGCTGCATGGTTGGGCACATATATCCTGTCTCTGTCTCTATCCCCTAAATATGATTTTCTTCAGTATATTTAGATATAAAATTTCTTGATATAAATATCTAGACATAAAACAATACACTTTTGCCGGCAAGCAACATGCCAAAAAAACTAGCTGAGGAAAATTAGCAAGCCGGTTACGTCAAAGGGCAGTAAAAAAAAAGCTCAGAAATAGCTACCTGGAAAGCAATGTAGAATGATGAAGAGTCTTATAAAGAGTGATGCAACACAGGCTCTCCTCACAAGAAAATGTCCTTGTCAGTTGGATGTTTATGTCAAGCAGGAATTACAGGGTCAAAGAAAATTATTTATGGCCCAGTACCAGACAAGAAATGTTGTCAGTACAGCTCTGACTCAAGTGATGGATGAAGCCTACAAGAACATTGATTACTCCAACAGGAAGAGGCTGAGTCAGCTGTGCTGGAATAAGACCCAAAATCAAGCTGCATTACCCAGATCATGATAGAATGATTAGTCATTCCTTCAATGTAACAATCTTAAAGGCTTATGCGCCTGTTCATGACTCTCCTGACCAAAAGAAAGATTTCTTTTTATATAATCAGCTGCAAAATACAACTAACAACAACTCAAAAACAGATATGCTACTCTTTGCAGAAAACTTCCAGACAAAGACTGATTCTGCATCTGGCCAAGATGGAGGTGGTTCATGATGTTTTGATGGCATCTGGCTGCATTGTCATACAGTGCATAATAGCCCATACACAATAAAAACGTTCTTGCAGCATACAATACCTATACATAGATATCAAGAGACAGTCCTGCCACTACTCACGTCAATTTCACTGCTCAAATATTGACCGTTTGGAAATATAAATCATTGGCATTCAACTGTTGAGTGTTGAGGGGAGCTGACACCAGTTCAAAATGGTCTAGACAATTTGGTTCTTGCTGCTACACTACTGCTAAGGCTATTAGACCCCAAGCAGCACAGATTACCTCTTAAAAAAGATACTGAGAAATTTCAAATCCCAAAACTAACAGCCAGAGGACAAGATGTTTAGATCTTGAACAAGCACAACAAGAAAATGAGAGTTTAAAAAAAGAAATCATAGAGAGGATCAGGTCAAAAATCAGGGAAATCACACTAGATGCTGCTGCTCAAGTAAACTTGTAAAGAGAACAAATGACATTATAAAAAATGCATGTCTGTAATGCTCACCTCCTTGCATAAGAGGAAAGACACATAAAACAATACCAAATTCAGACAGCTCTGCAAGACAGTGTGTATAATGGCAGGGAAAAATTAAAATGCTTACCAGCTAAAGGTGTCTTCAGACTAAGAAGATGCAGCAGCTAAAAATGACCTGTAAATAACATAGGATCCTTAGATAACTCATAATGAAAAAAAAAAAAAAACAAACACAAAGATAGAATTACAAAATTTATGGAAAGATCAGACAGAACTATCATCAGAGGGTATTTAGAAAAAATGCACCAATGAAAAGAGCATTTCAATACCTTCTTTAACAGGACTGACCAGGCTAACCTTCATACTTCTCAAATCAACTCGACCAAAATACCAAGAGGGTGGCTCCATCACCCAGAGGGCAGTACCTTCAATTGAAGAAGTCAGAAATGACAAAACTCTAAGAATAAAAAATGCCCCAAGCGTGGACTCATTGCCAGCAGAAATTTACAAGGCAAGCCCACAACCTGTTGAAGTTCTTCAAATATACATAGCATAGGCTAGGACACTGAATATGTCCTCTGAATATGTTCCCCACATTAAAGAAACAAAAAACAAGAAATTGTTAAAAATTACTTTTTTATGTAAAAACAAATTTAGAGACAAACAAGAGCAGCAGACAGGGAGGAGCCATGCAGGTTTCAGCTTAGGATTATGACATACCAACTATGTTTTTACCCTTCATCCTCTTCCATACCAACATTTCATCAATGGATTGGATTCAGTTTTTTTTTATTTCATTACTGCATTTAAATCTAGGCCTACAGTATGGCCTTTGCTTTAGAAAACTTGGGCCTAAAAGGGTATCCAAAAAGCAATAGTTTAGCTAAAGAGAGCCTGCTATAAGAACACCTGGAGTAGCATACAAATGCAAGGAAATTTACAGGAGCAACTTGAAAAAATATCTCTCTCTTTCTTTCTCTCTCCTTTGCTTAGGGAGTTCCAGAGCCCCAGGACTCTATTTGCATAGAAGTTGTTCTGTAATCTGGTGTTGCCTTGCTTGCAGTACAGTTTCATGGTGGTTCCTCTAGTTCTTGTTGACTCATCAAGTTCAAGCATATTTTGTTGCAAGGACTGAGTGGTCAGCATTTTGTATGCCATGATGATGTCCCCATGCTTCTGTCAATAGAAGAGGGTAGGAATCTGTAACTTCTCAAGGGGAGATGGGTAGTCTTGGCTTCTACAACACTCTATTGATTTAGTTGCTTCACTTTGGACACTGTCTAGTTTTTTCTTGTTGCCTTTATTTAATCAGGTTGCCATACACATATCAATTCCAGTTTGGGTCAAACAAGTCCTTTGTAAAGCTTTAGCTTTGTTGACCTCTGCAGAATGTTCTATTTACAATTCCCAGGGTCTGGAGTGCTTTGGAGGCAACTGACTGAGCATGTTGGTCAAACTTCAATTCATCATCCACAAGTATACCCAGGTCTCTTTTAGCATAGGAGGAACCAATCATTTGGCCAATACCATCTATTCCATACATGTGATGCTGATCTCTCATATTCTTTCTATCAAAATGAATTGTCCTGCACTTCTTAATGTTGAATTCTAACGCTCCGGAGTTTTTGCCCAGTCAGAGAGTTTGCCTAGATCAGCTTATAATAAGGCTTGCTCTGTGGTTCTTTTTGAATGGCTGATGATTTTTGACCATTGGCATAGAGGTTAATTTTATTTTTGACAGATTGTGGGGAATTGTTGATGTAGATGTTAAATAATGTTGGACAAGGATTGTTCCATGTAGGACTCTACCTTCCACTTCAGTACTATCTGAGTTAAATGCCTGACCATTTTCTCCATGTACCTTTACGCTCTGCATTCTATTTTTTAGGAATACCATCACCCACTCAACAGCCTCCTGACTTAACCCAATTGCAATTAATTTTGCCTGTAGTTGATGATGACATACTTTGTCAAATCCTTAGGCAAAATCTAGGAGAATAATGTCTACTCGGATTCCTCTATCTAGGAGCTCTCTGACAAAATTGTATGCATCTATCAGATTGGTATCAATGGATCATCTTGATATAAATCCACACTGACTCTATGTAGTAAGATTTTTGGAGGTGAGGTGTCTGACAAGGGCAGTATTTACCATTCCTTTCAGAATTTTCCAAATAATGAGTATAATGCTAACATAGTAGTAATCTGATGGATCTAATTTGCTAATTATTGCAAGTGTCCAAGTATCTTATTATATATTATTATAGTTTTCTGAGAATTGTGAGTATTGGGACAACCCATCTCAGTAGAATATATATGTATTATCAAACCTTGTATCACTATATGTTAACTGAATAAAAGTATAGTGTTATAGCCAACCTCTCTTCAATCTATATTTAGTCCCTTGAAAATACCCAGCTGGTATGCCACATTAGCCAGTCAGAGACTAAGGCATGCTACCAAAGTTTAATTACCAAAGTTTGTCTCCCCTATAAAGGGAGAATAAAAGGCATCTACCACTTCATAACCTTAATACCATAAAAAACACATTACCACACAAGTTTGGTTAATGTTGATGAAATTAAATAGGATAAATATGTAATAGTTTAGAAACAAATTTGGGCTATATATTTGCACATTAGGGGGAGGGGGGTAAAGCAAAGCATATATTAAATACATAAGCTAACCTAGGTACCTTTTCCCCCCCAAAACCCCCAAAAAACAACAGTTTAATTTTTTTAAAAGCAATAGCCAAGCAGGCCTTGCCAACCATTTATCTAGCAAATACCTGTTTGTCTGAATATAGAGGTGGATACCGCATAATGCATAAATACCACATTCTTTTGTTTCCAAATCAAGAATAGCCAAAATTTAAATGTCCATTATGATTAAGACATTCAAGGCCAAAAATACTAGTCATCAGGTGATTGAAGGTTGAAGAAGGTTGTACCACTTTTCCATGTATATTTTATCTCTTTAAAAACAAGAAGTAATTATTTATGTATGTATTTTTTCCCAAAAATCACTCCATATTTTTTGGGAAAAATTGGGATCCTGACATTTTCTGGCCTAAAAAGAACAATCTATATAGGCATAAATACCACATTATTTTGTTTCCAAGTCAAGAATAGCCAAAATTTAAATGTCCATTATGATTAAGACATTCTAGGCCAAAAATACCAGTCATAAGATGATTTGTTTGGCATTCTTCCTGCAATGTAAAGTTGACTTTTTTATGGTGGAAGAATCCACAGTTTATTGGCAGAAAAGAAACAAGGGAATTTATAAAAGAGGGGCTAATCCCCCATGTTAATGCTATGTCAAGAAAGCAACAAAAACAGTGACGAACGCTGTACCACTTTTCCATGGCTAAACCTTCTTCTATTGGCTTTAACATTTTTGATATTGGTCAATATATACAAAATCATATTATTGAGTTAGGACTAAAGTGAATACACCATTTGATGACCTTTTTTATCCGGATTACACTAATCTAATAAGCATTTCTATCGGAAATGAATTTCTGCCCCCCCCCCCCTATTACTGCCAAGTGAGGGGTAGGTTTTGTATAGCCTATATTGGGGGGGGGGCGCTGAAATTAATTTCCGATAGGAATGATTATTTTATTCATAATCAGCATAAAAAAAAGGCATAGAATGGTGTATTCACTTTATTTGAAACTCAATAATATGATTTGGTATATATTGACCTTTATATTTTGTTGAAAATGTATTTCTTTACATTCAGCTACAAGGAAGAAGAAAACTGCATATATTAGCCTAATATAGCAAAATGTATTTATGAAACTTTCACTTATCCAACTTAATCATGAATAATCAGCGCTTGTGGATAATATAACATTAAAAAATAGATTTATAATGAAACAGTAAGTTTAAAACAGATGTTTTAAGACCTTTTACACCCAAAAACTAAAAATATTTTGGTCATTTTCAAGAGCTCAAAAAGGGCTTAGATTTGAATTTTCCATAGAAGCAATTATTATATTCGTAAAGAGCATAAAAAGGCATCAAGTAGTATGTTAACTTTATTTGTAATACAATAATATAAACTGCAAAAATTTACCAAATATTGCACCCCTACAAAATTGCAGTCATTTTTACAAATGACTTTCAAGAAATCATTCAACCTTCAATCATCTGATGACTAGTATTTTTGGCCTTGAATGTCTTAATTTGTAAAATCATTCTTGAAAGTTCAGAGACATCTGACCCTGGCTGGACTGCATGCTGGAATACAACCACAACTGGTAATTTTATGTTTGGAAAGAGCTATCCAATGGTAGGCTATGGTCTTTGTTTCTTCCTAGGCTATACTATAAATTCACTGATGGGGCTATACCCTGGCTACTGATAAGAGAACATTGCATCTTTTGATTTTCAACATGCTTGAATCCAATAAAGTAGACAAAAAACAAACCAAAGGCTATTCAAAGCAATTCCAGTTCAAAATATTTCTGGATGTTAAGCTTTTAAATATGCTGTTTAAGGTTGCCATATGTTAAAATAATAATGAAGAGATTTTAGTGATTTTTTTTTTGTTTATTTAGGGATTTTCTTCAATAATCTAGTGATTTATATGCTAATTTAGTAATTTTTTCTGTAGGCAATCACTAGAACTAGTAGTAAATCACTAGGAATGGCAATCATAATGCTGTGGCGATTTATATTTACATTATTCCCGAATACCTGATTTGAGATAGACACCAGTTTAACGCGAAAATGAACAAGGAGCATCTTTCTAGGGAAAATTTGCATTTCCAAAAACCGAAATTTTGTAACCTTCGGAAACAATTTTTTGTTTGTTTTTGGTAACGAAATCTTTTTTCAAATCTACCCAAAAAAATTCCCCCCCCCCCCGTGGATCAAAAGGTACCTAAATAAACCATACAGATACTAAACAATAGTGGAAAAAAGAATGTCTACGTGATTTAAATAGCAAAAACCACCAAATTAAAATTACTTTTTAAAGTCATAGCATTCTTACTTCAAAAAGCCTCAGCTAAGACTCTACACGTCTTGCAAGCATATAAATGGATGAAATATTTCGCGCGGACATTTTTTACAGAAGATTTAAAAAAAAATAGGTAAATGTTAGTGCACTCTGACGGTCGCTATCATATAGTTGTGAAACTAGTAGCCACATTGATCTGATGCTAAGTGGAGAATTAAGATTGACATGGATGGTTCAGAAGCGGTTTGAGAAATAAAAAGCAGTTGAGAAAGCCTAAGTGACATTCAGCTAATGAAGAAGTCTTTTGGTAATATGTAGGGAAAGTTTTAAGGCTAGAACGGGGTGTCGGCTAAATAAGTGAGATTTTTCTTAGAAAGACGGTAAATCTAGAAAAGGAACTGTCATATATCAAAATACTCATCTTTCTCTCTCATTCTCTTTACGTTTAGTATAGAAAAGCATAAAGACATTTACTTTACTTAGAGGCAAAGTTTAATAGAGAGAACCAATGTAAGATGAAATGAATAACATTTGTTATCGGAACATTTTTACAATTTGGTAATAAAAAAAAAATAATGGTGTTGTTGAAGTTTTCATATTCCCCAAATTTTTAGGGAAGAGTAAAAAGATTCAATTCTTTTTTCAGATTTTAGAAAGAATCAATGGTTTTGAGGGTGAAGGTTTCGTTGTTTTTTTTTCGCTAGAAAAATGCTCCTGGTTCATTTTCGCGTTAAACTGGTGTCTATCTAAAATCAGGTATTCGGGAATACTGTAAATATGACTCGCCATAGCATTATGATTGTCATTCCTAGTGATTTATCACTAGTTCTAGTGATTGCCTACAGAAAAAATTACTAAATTAGCATATAAGTCACTAGATTATTGAGGAAAATCCCTAAATAAACAAAAAAATCACTAAAATCTCGTGATTCTCATTTTAACTTGCGGCAACCTTAAACAGCATATTTAAAAGCACAACATGCCGAAATATTTTGAACCGGATTTACTTTGAATAGCCTTTGGTTTGTTTTTCGCCTACTTTATTGGATTCAAGTATATTGAAAATCAAAAGATGCAATGGTCTCTTCTCAGTAGCCAGGATATAGTCCCATCAGTGAATTTATAGTATAGCCTAGGATGAAACAAAGACCATAGGCTAACCTACCATTGGATATCTCTTTCTAAACATAAAAATCACCAGTTGTGGTTGTAATCCAAGCCCCGGTCCAGCCAGGGTCAGATGTCTCTCAACTAAACTCTACTACAAATGAATAGAATTTTGTAGGGGTGTAATATTTGGTAAATTTTTTGCAGTTCATATTATTGTCTTACAAATAAAGTGAACATACTACTTGATGCCTTTTTAATGCTCTTTACAAATATAATAATTGCTTCTATTGGAAATTCAAATTTAAGCCCTTTTTAATCTCTTGAAAATAACCAGAATATTTTTAATTTTGGGTGTAAAAGGTCTTAAAACATCTGTTTTAAACTTACTGTTTCATTATAAATCTATTTTTTAATGTTATATAATTCACAAGCCCTGACTATCCATGATTAAGTTGGATAAATGAATGTTTCATAAATACATTTTGCAATATTAGCCTATGCTATTTTCTTCTTCCTTGAAGCTGAATATACAGCTTCAAAATAGTTTTCAAGCTTTTTTGAACCCTTGAAAATGACCAAAAAAATTTTAGTTTTGGGTATAAAAAAAGCTTAAATCTTGGATTTCAAACATACTATTTGATCATAAAAACATCTTTTAAAATTATATAATTCAAAAGCTTTGGTTTATCATGATTAAGTTGAAGAAAATATTCAAAATAATTTCTCCATTTTTCCATCTATCATGTTTCTTCTGTTGGCTTTAATATTTTTCAACAAATAGATGAAATGACAGTTTTTAAGCAGCCTAACAGAACAAGAAGAAAACATGGCAGATTTGTTTTGCTTTTTTTTTTAATCCACTTAATCTTGACAAATCAATGCCAATGAATTACTTTAACAAAATGGAAATGGTGAGTTTGAAAAAAAATGTTCTAACCCATTTTTATAAATTAATAAAAAAAAAAATATAGAATGACGTGATTATTTTCATGGGTCCTAAAAGGTCCTAGAGCATAAAAAATGGCATCTGGTGGTATGTTCAATTTATTTGTAGGTCAATGATATGAACAACAAAATATTTACCAAGAAATGTGTTGTAGGCTCATGGATCTAGAGCCTCAATGACCCACAGGAAGGTATTTTGAAGCTGTGGAATGTGTTGAAGGCCTACCTTATACTTATGATGATTACTGCACTATCTGTTAGCAACAACAGGCCTTTTCTAATTTTAGTTCACTCACAGGCCATGAGGGACTTGTTTAGTAGAAAAAGGATTTTATTTCTCCATTTGTGAATAAACAATTTTGAAAATCAACACCAAAAATTAAATTTGATACTGTTTAATTTTTTTAAATCATTTGTGTTAAGCAATTATGTCAAACTAATAAACAAGTTTTATAAAGCATATTGTTTGCCATACTTAGGTGTTGTCCAATATAAGTAAAATTTCACTGAACTGTAAGGATAAAAACTAAAAAGGTAAAGGCTTGTACCTAAGTTATGCCCTAAACATTTGTAAGATTGCACTCAACAACTTCAGTTTCTTTGCAATCATATAAACAGTAGGCCTATAGCAATGCATATAAAGACACACCTAGGCCTACATTAGGTTTTGCATATCTGGATATCTTAATATAACTTGTTTAAAATTAACTTTAAGTTAAATGCACTTCATTAATCAAGTTTAAAATTATTAGAAATAAGTGAGCCAGTCAGAGCTGGATCTCAATCAAAGCTGGTCCCTGGGGGGGGGGTGATCCCCCTCCCCCAAGAAAACTTTTTATCTGACTTGTAAAAATGTAACAAAAATGGATATAAACAAATTTCTTATGTTTTTTTTAGTTTTTTTGTTTACCCCCCCCCCCCAAAAAAAAATCTTTGAGTAAACTCTCCATATCCAAGAAACAAGGGTAGCCCTTCTCATATATGAAATAACATATGTTGGGTTAAAGTATTAATGCTCCTTTCTTTCAGTTGAAAAACTTATTTTTTTAAATTTATATTTATGACCATTTTTCAAATCTTGACAGGAATCCCCCTCTTCCTTTTATTTATAAAATTTCTCCTGGAAAATTTCCCCTGAAAGCCTTCAACCTCTTGAAAACCGCCCCCCCCCCCTCAAAAAAAATTCTTTATATTTCCAAATAACAAATACTATAGGTAAACAATGGGGTCATTGCATAAATTACAGCTATATCCCTATGGCCTATTTTGGGTCTTGCCACAGGGACCATGGAGGATCACAGGGGTCAGAGGCAGAGTTGTTGGACCTTTCATTAATAGCAAATCAAATAACAATCTCAATTTTTCGATTTTTTATTGGGGGAAAAGCACAGCTAACCTTCAATCTTTTTGGTCATTTAAAAATGGCACTAGAATTTTTAATCTTCATTCAAATGAGTACTCTTCTAATCTTTTAGAACTATTGGTTTCATACAATCATCTCTGGGAGAAAAAAAAACAAATAAACATACATTCATGATCTTTCTTCTGGGATATAAGCACAAAATTCCACATTTTTTAGATAAGAGCTTGAAGCATCTACAGTAGAGTTTTCTGATATACTCAACCTGATTGTGCAATCTTCATTGAGATTTTTTGACTTTTTGAGGGTGTTTCCCTCTTCTTAAAAAATCAGACAAGTATTCTCAGGCTTGCAGGGCTGCTACTAGCCAGGATGATGGGGGGGGGGTCAACCCTCTAAATGGGTACCTGGAGAAATCTGGGAAAGGTAAACACAAAGGATGTGCAAATGCATAGGATGGTTGGCCCCCAACTCCCCATTGTACTTCTTGGCTGAAGGGCCAAGAAACAGAGATCAACACCGCCAGGTAGGGACTGTAAAGTCCAATATAATATTCTTTACCTTTTTTATGTTTTTTTTTGGGGGGGGGGCGGTTTACTGACTGGCTGGTCATTTTTACTAACTGTTTCACTTATTATTATTACTAATTAGCATAATGTGCACTTCAAATATGAAGCCTGAGAGCACAGTTCAGCCAAAAGAATTGTATAACCTGAAGAAGATTAGCCCCTTAGTTCAGTTTCTTGAAAACACATCTTACTTTCAAAACACATCAAGACAAGGTGATCAAAACAGTCACCATCTATTGTTGTAGGGTGAACCAGGGTACTTCTCGACAGTGGGTAATTCCAGACACCCCCCTTTATCTTGCTAACCTGTCATTAGATTTGTTTTGAAAAAATCACAGAGGGAGTGCCAAGACTCTAGTTAATGATTCACTATATCCAATTGACAACAGCCAGCATGTGGGGGAGACAGTCAGTCTTGAACTGGAGTCAGTCAGAGAAACTTTGATGAAAAAGTACGTATGGTGTCAGTTTTTTTGCATTTGCTGGTGAACAGTGTAATTTACGGGTTTTGTTGTTTTACCATTCAAAAGGATTTTAATGATGGCATTAGTATGATTTTTTTGCAGATTTTTATCTCTAATGGTTTACCTGTAGGGTGGGTATCCAGAATTTCCCATTTTCTGACCCCAAACAGGGTAATTCCAAACAGATGGTGAGGCCATAATTCCGGACACAGAGGGGTATTTCCAGACATTGGAAAATGTGATGCAATCAATTCCTTTTCATCAAATTTTGACTTCTGCCTCCTGGAACTGTGTTCTATCAGAAATTCTCGAGTTTCTAACAATTTAGAATGAGTTTACTGAACAATTTTCAGGAAAAATATTTTTTTCAGGGCTGATAATCTGCAATTTTCATTAGTTTTGGTTTCTTTCAGTGCAAAGAACTTTTCTTCTTATACCTTTTACTTATCCTTGCTTTAACTTTCAGATGCCAAGGACACAGTACAGCCCAGAAGATCTGGACAAGGCATTGACAGAGGTGAAAATGGGTTTGCTGACAATCAGACTTGCAGCAGTGAAGTATGGGATTCCAAAGTCGACGATTTTGGACCATTTGACTGCGACATTGTCGAAAGTGGGAGCAGGTAGACCTACACAACTGGATTTAGATGAAGAAGTGACACTTGCAAAGTGCATCAAAACCATTGACAAGTGGGGTGTTGGACTATCCCGAACTGATATAGTCACTCTTGTAGGCGAATATGTGAAGGTGAACAATATGAAAACTACTTTTAAAGACGGTGTTCCTGGTTGGGACTGGTGTAAATACATCAAACAGCGACACAACCCTAGTCTCAAGAAGCCTGAAACCAAAGAGAATTCAAGATACAAAGCCGAAAATCTGTCCTTGATCTACAGATTTTTTTTATCTTCTCTCAGAGACGTTGAATGAACTTGAACACCTCGATAAGCCCCACGTGGTGTACAACCTGGACAAGACAAGCTTCTGTACTGATCCTTCAGAGTTCCAAAGTTGTGGGACAGAAGAACTCGCCAAGTTTCCGCCAAACTGCTGGAACAGGGAGAGAAAACACAACAGTTCTTGGTTGCATCAATGCTGCAGGGGCCATTCTTCCCCCCCCCCCCCCTGATCATATTCAAAGGCAAATCTGTGTGGTCCACTTTGACATCCGATGAAGCTTTGCCTGATACTTCATATGCTGCCACAGAAAGGGGTTGGATGACGGCTGACATGTTTTACAACTGGTTCAAAGACCAGTTCATTCCTAGCGTTGGGCAAGAATGTCCAGTTCTGCTTGTTGTTGACGGTCATGGCTCTCATTTGTCGCTGCAAGTTGTGCAGCTTGCAATGGACGAAAACATCACGATTCTGAAGCTGCCACCCCATACAACACACATGCTTCAAGCTTTAGACGTTGGCGTTTTCAAGGCTTTCAAAACCATGTATGACCAAAGGCTAACCAATTGGGCAAGGAAAAATGTTGGAGAGAAGCTACAGAAAGCAGATTTTATCAAGATGATAAGTGAAATTTGAAAACAAGCAGATCCAGTTCTAATCCAGAAAGCGTTTGCATCAACTGGAGTTTATGATCCTAGCGTACCAGAGAGAGCCAACCGTGCGAAAATCAACACAGAGCGGTTTCACCCGCAGAAACTCAGGGCTTACAATGGCTTTCTTGAAGAAAAGAAAAGAGAATAAGCAAAGAAACCAGCAGAGAAGTCAACAGCCGATAGGATTAGTGTTAGAGTCCAGAGAAAAAGTGACAATCTGACTGTCAACATCAACATTTCTTCCCCTTGAGAAGAAACCACCAACTCCAATGAAGAAGACCTTTGAAGGGCTCCTGTTAGAGAGTGTAAGAAGAGAACCGAGAAGTGAACCAGGGCAGAGGAAAAAAATCACTCAGAAAGCTGCTGAAGTGACCACTTCTAAGGTGTATTTAGAGCAATTTAAGAAGCAGCAGGAGGAGAAGGAAAAGGCAGACAGGAAAAAGGGTGTAGGAAAGAAAACCAAAGCGAAACAAACCGGTGATACCAACACCTCTGGTGCCAAAAGCAAAAAGATGAAACTCACGAGAAGCGAACTCCCCGGTTCCCTTTTCTGACACCGAAAGCGAGTCCGAGATACCGTACACTGACACCGATGATGACATTTCTTTTGAAGAGACGTGAGTTCTTGATGACCTCGATCAGCCTGGCCCTAGCAAGAAAAAGATCGAAACGAAGCTTGACCATTATTATGCTGTGTATTACAACGACTCACCTTATTTTGCAGAATTGTTGACTTTGTTGATGAAGGGGTCGTTAGGATGAAGTTCCTAAAGCTTGACTCAGCAGCGACGTACGAGTTTAGCTGGCCCAAGAACGATGACATCACAGACGTCGCAGAAGAATTTATCTTGGGAGGGCCGCTCACTCTGAAGGGCACTGGACCCTTTACTATACGCGAGCATCGCGAAATGGTGAAACGCCACAAGGAAAGGAAGAAAAGCTATGGAAAAAAGCAGTGATCACCTAGTTCCTCTGTGTTAAGCTTTTAAACTTGCTTTTATCAGTATTTGAAGTCGTCTTTTTTATTATTTTTACCTCATTTTTAATATACGAATTTTAAGGAAGTTAGCAGATTGATTCTGTAGTTACAGGAGATGAAGGCCCAGGCCTTCAGGTCCCCCAGTCCTTCAGAAGACTATTTAAATGCTGGCTCGTGGTGGTATAATCACTTTGTTATCAAATTATCGTGAGAATCCATGGTATGACACATTGGAAAAATAAGATTTGATTTTCAGAAAAACAAAATCATGACTGCAAAAGCTGAATAACTCTGCTAGTTCGGAAGGTACGCGCATGAAATTTGGAAGAAACATAGATTCTGGGATGTTTATACCACCAATTAAAGCTAAGATTTTTTACTCCTTCAGGTACAAAGATATTGACCTCGTTCGGAATTAGCCATTTTTTGGTGGCTAATTCCGGATACCGTGGGAAAATTTCAAATGAGGTCACCAACCCCCTTTATAGTTCGAATTTTGGAAGTTTCTAGCTCTTGTATGAAAGCTAACAGTCTGAACTTTCATACGAATCCAATTTTACGGCGAGATTTTAAGTCTGCTGGCAGGAGGAATTTTTTGAATAAAAAAAAAGGTCAAAGTGTCTAGAATTACCCTGGTTCACCCTGCATAAAAATGTCATGTCCAGTTTCAGTTTGCTGAAACTTCTTTTCACCTTTGCCAAAGTTGGTAATGCTGTCACAATTTACTGGTAAACAGGTCAAAGACTTGTGAATATCAATTTAAATACATAAATTTCACAGAATACGGTCTTAAAGATGGTGCAATCAATGCGTTCATAGCCTTTTGACCTAAGTCCTGGTCAATAGGTTTAGCTTGAGCTTTTCAAGATCTAGGTCTTTTCCTAGAAACGTCTTTGTGGCTTTCATAGATCTTGTCCATTTTACCCAGTAGTAAAGTAAAGTAAAGTAACTCTTCTTTACTCTAGTAAAGAAGAGTTATCATGGATTGTGTTCTCCAAGCCATGTATTAGGGCCCTGAGGATGCTGCAGAGTTTCTTGGTATAGAACGACTTGGCTCTATGATTTGAAATTGTCTCTGAATAACAAGCAGGTGGATGCCTAGGAGGCTTTTTAAGTTGAAACTTGTCTTTGCTTAGTGAACCAACTTTATTCCATTGCTTGCTTTTGATGCCTTAATCTCCCTCTCTATCTCAGATGAGAGCATATAAGATGCTGTATGTTGCCCTGAATCTTGTGTTTGCAATCACCCAATCAAGTTGTTGAATCAGAAGATTTTCTTCAATAATCTTTGTCTTAAACAAGACTTGGCATATGAACATATGCCTTGTCTTGCATAGTCAGTATGTAAGAAATGTGTATACAAATTACAACCAAGTTTGTCAAGAATTATCAAGAAAAGATTGATCATTCATTGAGAATGCAGAAGCTCCTGACTCATGGAGTAAAATGAAAGAGATTCTTGCATCATCTTGTGACAAACATACAACATTTATGTGGATCTGTAAGCCAAGAGCTCTTCCTTTTCTTACCCATGATATTAAACTGGTAAAAAAAAGAAAAAAAAAGCAGTGGAATATATATAAAGATATGCCAAGACAGGTAAATTATGATAGATTAAAGCAACTCTGTAATAAGGCTTGAGAGTTTTCATGAAAACTTACAAGAAAGTAAGAAGAAGCAATTAGAGATGCTACCAAATCAAATCCCATGAAATTATGGAGGTTTGTTTCCCTGCAAAAACCCAGAATACTCAGTAACTGAGCTTTCTGATGATGGAGTATCTATTACCAGTTTTTAAAAATAGCAGAGTCACTGAACAATCAGTTCTAAAAGGTCTTAACTACTCCAGATAGAGATCCACTTCCCAACCAACCTAAGTATACAGTTGATAAACGAATGTCACCAATTACTGTCAGTAAAGACAACATTGAAGCTAGACTGAAAAACCTGCACCAGAACAAATCTGTAGGGCCTGACAGAATACACTCTTAGAGATTAAAGGAAGCTCATGCAGAATTGGCCTTGTCTCTTGCAGCACTTTTCAAAAATCCCTGGATACTAAAACAGTGCCTCAGAACTGGCAGAATGCTAATATCGCCCCTATCCATAAAGGTGGCAGCCAATTAGATGCATCAAATTACTACTCTATTAGCATTACATTCATTATTGGGAAAATTCTGAAAGGGATAGTAAACACTGCCATTGTCAGACACCTCACCTCCAATAATCTTATTACACAGAGCCATTACGGATTTAGATCAAGATGATCCATTGATACCAATCTGATAGATGCATACAATTTTGTCAGAAATCTCCTAGGTAGAGGAATCCCAGTAGACATCATTCTCCTAGATTTTGCCCAAGCATTGGACAAAGATGTCATCATAAACTACAGGCAAAATTAATTGCAATTGGGGTAAGTCTGGACGCCGTTGAGTGGATGATGGTATTCCTAAAAGATAGAACGCAGAGCGTAAAGGTAGACAGAGAAAATAGTCAGGTATTTTACTCAGTTAGCACTGAACTGGAAGGTGGAGTCCTACAGGGAACAATCCTTGGTCCAACAATATTTAACATCTATATTAACAATGCCTCACAATCTGTCAAAAATAAAATTAACCTATATGCCAATAATTCAAAAATCATCAGCCCTGCAAAAAGAACCACAAAGTAAGCCTTATTATAAGCTGATCTAGGCAAACTCTCTGACTGGGCAAAAACTCTGGAGGTTAGAATTCAACATTAAGAAGTGCAGGACAATTCATTTTGATAGAAAGAATATGAGAGATCAGCATCACATGCATGGAATGGATGGTATTGGGCAAATGATTGGTTCCTCCCATGCTGAAAGAGACCTGGGTATACTTGTGGATGATGAATTGAAGTTTGACCAACATGCTCAGGCAGTTGCCTCCAAAACATTCCAGACCCTGGGAATTGTAAAAAGAACATTCTGCCGAGGTCAGCTTATATATGGCTGATGTGAAAGCTTTACAAAAGACTTGTTTGACCAAAACTGGAATTGATATGTGTATGGCAACCTGATTAAATAAAGGCAAGAAGAAAAAACAAGAGAGTGCCCAAAGTGAAGCAACTAAATCAATAGACTGTTGTAGAAGCCAAGACTACCCGTCCCCCCTGGAGAACTTACAGATTCCTACCCTCTCCTATTGACAGAAGCATGGGGACATCATCATGGCATACAAAATGCTGACCACTCAGTCCTTGCAACAAAATATGCTTGAACTTGACCAGTCAACAAGAACAAAAGGAACCACCATGAAGCTGTACTGCAAACAAGGCAACACCAGACTACAGAACAACTCCTTCGGAAATAGAGTTATGGGGCTCTGGAACTCCCTAAGAAAAAGAGAGAGATAGAGAGAAAGAAAGAAAGAAAGAAAGAGAGAGATATTTTTTCAAGTGGCTCCTGTAAATTTCCTTGCATTTGTATGCTACTCCAGGTGTTATCATAGTAAGCTCTCTATGGCTCAACTATTGCTGTTGGGATACCCTTTTAGGCCCAAGTTTGCTACAGCAAGGGCCATAACGTAGGCCTAGATTTAAATGCAGCAATGAAATAAAAAAAACTGAATCCAATCCATTGATGAAATGTTGGTAAGGAAGAGGATGAAGGGTAAAAACAAAGTTGGTATGTCCCAATCCTAAGCCGAAAACCTGCATGGTTCCTCCCGGTCTGCTGCTCTTGTTTGTCTCTAAATTTGTTTTTACAAAAAAAAATAATTTTTAACAATTTCTTTTTTCTTGTTTCTTTAATGTGGGGAATATATTCTGGAGGTCATTTTTAGTGTCCCAGCCTATGCTATGTATATTTGAAGGACTTCAACAGGTTGTGGGCTTGCGTTGTAAATTTCTGCTGGCAAGGAGTCCATGCTTGGGGCGTTTTTTATTTTTAGAATTTTGTCATTCCTGACTTCTTCAATTAAAGGTACTGTTCTCTGAGTGATGGAGCAACTTTCTGGGTATTATGGTGGAGTTGATTGGAGAAGTTTGAAGGTTAGCCTGGTCTGTCATGTTAAAGAAGTCATTGAAATTCTCTTTTCATTGGTGCATTTTTTCTTAATACCCTCTGATGATAGTTCCATCTGATCTTTCCATAAATTTTGTGATTCTCTCTTTGTGTTTTTTTTTTTTTTTTTCATTATGAGTTATCTAAGGATCCTATGTTATTTACAGGTCATTTTTAGCTGCTGCATCTTCTTAGTCTGAAGACAGCTTTGACTAGTAAGGATTTTAATTTTTCCCTGCCATTATAAGCACTGTCTTGCAGAGCTGTCTGAATTTGGTCTTGTTTTATGTGTTATTCCTCTTATGCATGGAGGTGAGCATTACAGACATGCATTTTTTATAATGTCATTTGTTCTCTTTACAAGTTTACTTGAGCAGCAGCATCTAGTGTGATTTCCCTGATTTTTGACCTGATCCTCTCTATGATTTCTTTTTTTAAACTCTCATTTTCTTGTTGTGCTTGTTCAAGATCTAAACATCTTGTCCTCTGGCTGTTAGTTTTGGGATTTCAAATTTCTCAGTATCTTTTCTAAGAGGTAATCTATGCTGCTTGGGGTCTAATAGCCTTAGCAGTAATGTAGCAGCAAAAACGAAATTGTCTAGACCGTTTTGAACTTGTGTCAGGTCCCCTCAACACTCAACAGTTGAACGCCAATGATTTATATTTCCAAACGGTCAATATTTGAGCAGTGAAATTGACTTGAGCAGTGGCAGGACTGTCTCTTGATATTTATGTAAAGGTATTGTATGACGAAAGAACGTTTTATTGTGTATGGGCTATTATGCATTGCATGACGATGCAGCCAGACGTCATCAAAACATCATGAACCACCTCCATCTTGACCAGATGCAGAATCAGTCGTTGTCTGGAAGTTTTCTGTGAACAGTAGCATATCTTTTTTGAGTAGTTGTTAGTTGTATTTTGCAGCTGATTATGTAAAAAGAATTCTTTCTGTTGGTCAGGAGAGTCATGAACAGGCGCATAAGCGTTTAAGATTGTTACATTGAAGGAACGACTAATCATTCTATCCTGATCTGGGTAATGCGGCTTGATTTTGGGTCTTATTCCAGCACAGCTGACTCAGCCTCTTCCTGTTGGAGTAATCGATGTTCTTGTAGGCTTCATCCATAACTTGAATCATAGCTGTAGTGACAACATTTCTTGTCTGGTACTGGGCCATGAATAATTTTCTTTGACCCTGTGATTGCTACTTTAACCCATGGTTACCCAGGTTTTTGGCCTCGTGGCCGGTGTTTATCCCCCGGCGAATACCCCCCCCCCACTGAAAATCCCCCCGGAAAATACACACCCGGGGAAAATCCCCCCCCCCGGAAAATACCCCCCCGCGGAGACATAGCTAATTGTAGAAAGAGAAAAGCCAAGACGGATAGTCCAAGTAATTGAGAGGCAAATGTTTAAATGCAAAAAAAAAATTTTTAAACAAGAAAAACGGTTTTTAATTTTATATAAAGCAGTTAAATACAAAAAAATTAATTTTGCAAAAAAGCTCCGAATATTTCGGCCCCACAACCGGGAGCATTTCTAAACGTAAAAAAAATAAAAAAATAAATAAATAAAAAAAACAAAAAACTTAACTTACATCACAATACTAAACACATAAAGAGAAAAAAAAACAAAAGAAAAATATAAATAGATAAGAAACAAAACTCACATATTAAATAAACACTTCCATGCACTGAATGGAAGTGTTCCATTCAGTTGGAATACTTCCGTTCAGTGCATGGAAGTGTTTATTTAATATGTGAGTTTTGTTTCTTATTTATTTATATTTTTTCTTTTGTTTTTTTTTCTTTCTCTTTATGTTTTTAGTATTGTGATGTAAGTTAAGTTTTGTGTTTTTTTTTATTTATTTATTTTATTTTATTTTTTTTTTCCGTTGAGAAAGGCTCCCGGATGTGGGGCCGAAATATTCGGAGCTTTTGTGCATAATTAATTGTTTTGTATTTCACTGCTTTATAGAAAATTAAAACCCGTTTTTCTTGTTTAAAATTTTTTTTGTTTTTAATGGAAAAGCAGTGTGGTCTAAGAAATTATTTAAATGTTTAAATGGCTGGGGCACGGGTAAATGGCGGGAGTAAGCATGACTTTCCTATTTGACACATACTTGTTTGTTAGTTTTTGGAAAGGCATGCCTGCCTAGAGTCTCAGGCATGCTGACCAAGAATTTTAAAATTGACGTAAGACCGTTAGATTGCCTTTAAAGAGAGGCAAACAGGGCACGCCCGCCTAAGGTCTTAAGAAGGTTGACGAAGAATTTAGAATTGACATAGGACCAATAATTTGCTTGAAATAACAGGCAAACAATCGTTTAAAGCCATGTTTATCTTTCAAATAGTACCTATTCGTTGCCTAAGCTCAGTCCCACATTCTGAGAAAATTTCAATTTTTCACAAATTTTTCAAATTTTTGGGTCACTTGCCCGAGACTCTGGGCGGGTGGGCGTCCCCGAATATTGTCCCAAATTCCTCTCTCAATTTAGCACTTGTTCACGGATGCCCACCGTCTTCAATCACTTTCCCAATAGTACTATTCATTGCCTCAGCTCAGTTCAGCAATTTGAGCAAATTTAAACTTTTTCAAGTTTTGGGTCACTTGCCTGAGACTCTGGGCAGGTGGGCGCCTCCAAAAATTGTCCTAAATTCCTCTCTCGCCTTAGAACTTATTCACGGATGCCTAAAGCCGTGAACGGTTAGACTGTTTCTCTAGAGGTAACCATGCATGCGCTGCATACATACTAACAGTATTTTTTTCATTTTCACACGGGGTCCGAATCTAGCCCATGTCCTTCGCCTAGCATTCAGGCCTTAAAAAATAAAGCCCATATAGTCAGACCCCAACGCTCCAATCTGAACACTGAACACTAAAACATGTCCTAATTTTGTCTAATAATTAATTAAAAATTTGCATCCTGAACCCGTCATGATAATCCACAGACCTTATATGGGGGGGTTACTATCCATTGAAAATAGTGAAAAATGAAATTTACTCAGAATGATGGAATGAGCTGAGGCAATGAATAGATACTATTTAGAAAGTGATTGGAGACGACGGGTACCCCCTCCCCGCCTATCCTGAAGAGAGAAGCGTGAATGCTAAGTGATGGACATGGGCTAGTTTGGGACTCCAAGTGAAAATGAAAAAAATATTGTTGGTATGTGTTTACCGCCTGAGCAGATAGTCTACCCATTCACGGCATTAGACATCCATGAACAATTGCTAGAGCGAGAGAGAAATTTGGGACAATTTTTTAGGGCACCCACCTGCCCAGAGTCCCAGGCAAATGACCCAAAACTTGAAAAATTGAAATTTGCTCAGATTGCGGGGCTGAGCTGTGCCAATGAATAGGTACTATTTGGAAGATGATTGGAGAGAGACTAGGTGGAGAGAAGCACAGTATAACGGTACAATTATAGAACCCAAAAAATTAGGCTTGTATGATGGAAGCGGCGGACATGGGCTAGATTGGGACCCCATATGAAAATGAATATATTGTTGCTATGTCTTTTGCGGATGGTTAGCGCGGGGGATTATTTTCCGGGAGGGGGGGGGGGGTATTTTCCATGTTTTTTTTCTGTGGTGGTATTTTCCAGGGGGGGGGGGGTATTCGCCTAGAACCTTTTGGCCTACCCACTGCTTTACCACTCTTTGAACTTGAGTATTTTGTTGCTAGGGTAAGCACCCTTCCATCCCCTTTAAATGTACTGAAGGACATCATTTTTAGGGGATAGAGATGGGGACAGGACACTTATGCCCAACCATCCGGTCCACACCCGCCACATTCACTAGGAATTCAATCTGCATCGAAATTTGCAGCCTACGATGTACTGTAATTTTATGGGTTGGGGGGGGGGGTGTTCAATATTTGAAAAGATACATTGAGCAATCAAATTTTCCCAATAATTTTTTAAGCAAATTACCCCCCCCCCCCCCCGTTCTTAGCAGGCATGTATATATGATTTTTATCATTCTTTGTTTTAATTCCTTTTCTGGAATATTCATTATCTAATCAAGGTTCTGATCTTGCTGTGATAAAGAGTAGAGGATGAGTAATTCAAGCTAGTGGCCTTTTTTCGTTGTTGTGGAAAGGATTTATGGTAAATGGATAGCAGTTTTTTCAGTAGCATAGACAAAGTTTTGATATATGTAAAATTGTTCACGTTTTATTGTTTAAAATTTAATATGATTGTAGAATGGAAAAATAAAGAGCTAAAGTAGTATTACAGAAACTAAAATGAAAAGTTAACTCAAGTTTGAGAGTATTCAGAAGAATTTTTCTATGTTTTAGTTTTAGTTAGTTTAGTTTAGTTTGATTTTTTCCAGTTTTGACAAGTTTTTTTTTCAAACAATGACATATTGATGCACGAGAATTAACAATCTAAACAATTTAAATACTTTGGTTGAGAAATGTAAATTTATGTAATTGATATTTCATATGTAAATGTTTATAAAGTAACTTGGTTGAAATTGAACTAAATTTATTTCAATAAAATTAGCGTTGATAAGTTAAAGCAGTTTAATATTTCTTTTATACTTACTATGACATATTGTAACCTTACTTGTATGTTAATTAATCGTTTTGCATACTCGTTCTTAATCCGAAAACTGTGTCTCGGAGCATGTTGAGAATTAATCATAAATTTCTATGCGTTTAATATTAGATGAGAAGCTTATGGTGTTAAATATTTAGGATTTATCTTGACTGTAATTTGAGTTGGAAAAAACACTATGATGCAGTAAAAGCGGCAAGAGGATTGGGTCTTATAAGAAGGCTAAGGAATGAGCTGCACTATATCAGGAAAGGACATGCACTATATCAGATCAATTTTCATTTCTTTAATCTTTAGGCCTGAGGGATTTATTTATTATTGTTGTTTTGGGCAAGTGCATGCTAGGGATGAATGTCAAGGTGTCCTGGAATAGGAAACCGGAAGTACATGCATCCTTCTCAGCCAATCAGCGAGTCGGATACATCCTCCTTCTCAGCCAATCAGAGACGTGCTTACATATGATTTTCCCCATTACATAACAATTCGCCCATTGAGATTTCGTATATAACGGGCTTGCAATGTGATTAAATTATCAGAAAGTAAAGTAACCTGACAATGGATAGAACACTTGAAATTTTTGATGAGCTTGAAGCCTTGGCAACTTCAATTTACCATGTAAGTTCTGATTTAATACATTTTTATTTTCAAAATAAAATTATTTTCATTGGTCACCCTCTAGTATATTTAGCTAAGTACCCCCTCCCCCCGCAAACCTAACACCGTGCAATCTTTATACTCACTATGAAACATAAAATATGATCTTTTTATTACCTAAACCTAACACCCCTCCCCCCCCCCACTGTTTTTACAAGTATAATTCTTGCCAATAGAAATATTTCTCCTTTTTCAATAAATTTATTCTTTCTGTAAGCCTATCAAAAAGTGACATTCAACTTCTGTCTATCCCATAGCTATTAATAAACCGTTTCCATTTAAGCCAACCATCGCCGCTTACTTGATTTAAAAACATTTTTCCGTACGTAACCTGTATTTGCCGGAGAAGCGGTGAAACGGGGTTATTTCCAAAAATAATTACCAAAAATGTATTTATGACATTTGTGAAAGGGGGGGGGGGGGGTTTGACATGCCACAATTCTATCGCCATTATTGTAAAGTGAAAAAAAAGTATTGGCATGAAAAGTATGGTTAGGTTGGGATGTCTATGAATAAGCCTTCTTTAATTAATTAAAATAGCATTTGATTTCTGAGTTCAGTATATTTTTACTTTTTGCTTTACTGAAAATGCTGGCGCAGGGGGCCTTTCTTAGTGATAAATGCTTTTCTAGACAAAATTATGCGGATAATGATACTAACTTTCTTTCTGTAAAAAGGGGCAAATTATTTCAATACTAACTTTTTTCTCTTCTTTTTAAGGCCAATTATGAAGAATGCCCATCGCCACCACCCGCTAAGAAAGCAAGAGAGGGTGTGGCAGCCCCATCAGTGCCAGCCCCCATACAGTCTGGACAAAATCCAAAAAGACAATGGGCCACAAGGATGATGAACCCTGTTGGCTCATCTATGCAAGCCCAAGACATTGCTGGCCCAGCTGCGCAAGAACATAGCGCTGCCGCCCCGCCCGCCCTCCAACATGCTATGTCAGATCCATCCGACATCCAAGTCCAGACGGATTTTGCAAATGTAAGCATTTTTTCCTACCTATCATATAGAAATATATATCAATTTCTTCCAACTTTTAAAGGCCTTTTCTACATGCACCATTTTCGAACACTGCGTAAAAGTATATCTCAGCGGGGTATTGAAAGATTTTTTCTCCCCAAAGGAAATATAATGTTCTCCCTTTTGAATCATGTCAAGTGCATGCATTCACCCTTTTGCTAAATTAGATTAGTGAAGCCAAAAAAAAAAAAAAAAATGCTCTATATTCCAGCAAGTAATAAGTAGCAAAATCCGTTGTATTATAAATTGCTTTATTAGCGAATGGTTCATCTTGCCTCTATAAATATTTAAAAAAAAACTTTATATCTGAATGAGTTGTGTATCATGAGAGGAGATGGATATCCTTTTCAAATCGTGTTTTTGTTGTTTTTTGTTTTTTTTCCCAGAGCAGATAAAGAGTATTCATATGAAATTTTATTTGGAGGGATTGTTTGAATAATATCAAATTGCCGCCTTCTATGTCATGCGATGTTTTAGACTCTAAATATCTTATAATAATATAAGATATGCCGCGGGTCCGAGAAGCGCTGTGGGAAGCGTTGCGGGCCCAAGAAGCGCTATGGGAAGCGTTGCGGGCCCGAGAAGCACCTTCAATATTGCTCGATAGAATTATATGTTGGGAGTTTATATCTTAGTTTGTGTAAGTAGGCTATTGTTTGTGTATAGTTTAATCTAAATAAATGGTAGACAAAAAAAAATGGATTTATAGACACTTAATTTTCAGGATCGGATATTTCTAGCAAAAAATATAGTTAATTCTAATTAATGGTACGCAAAATTGGGTTTACAGACATCTAATTTACAGATCTGGTTATCTCGTAATGTCTAAGGACTGCTAAAAATAACTATTTCTACCAGAAAATAAAGTTTATTCTAAACAAATGATACCCACAAATGGATGCGGGCTCGGGGGGGGGGGGGGTGTGGGTCCCGCATCTCTGATCGGCCTAATATATATATATATATATCGAGAAGCGTCGCAGGAAGCTCTGCGGGCCCGAGAAGTGCCACAGGGATGCGCCACAAAGATGCGATGCGGGCCAGGAAAGCGCCGCAGGATGCGCTGTGGGCCAGAGAAGCACCACAAAAAAAAAAATTTAACTCTTTGAAAATAAACGACCAAATTGCCGTCTTCTATGTCATATCTTTGATCGTCGTTAAGTTGGAACTTTCAGTTGAATTAACCAAATGTTATTAAGCAATAATAATCCAATTTTTAAAAATAGGGTGATTTAGACACATTGAAAATAAGCTATTTTTCATTTATAGGTTGTCCTGGTTCCATGCTCGCCATCTACCAACTGCTCGTCAGTTGGAGAAGGAGAGAGCGCGCCTATGCGGATCTAAAATAGTAAAACATCTGCTATCATTGAATGGTCTGGTAATTACTTACAAATACCCGTTAACGGTGATGACCTTTTCAATGATTTTTTTTAAATGCTGATAATGATATAGCTGAGCAGGGTCAGATAGATCATTCAGATTCAGACTTAGCATTGCTAAGTCCAAAAACTATGCAACTTTTGGATGATTTTACAGGGAACCATCCTCCTCCTCCAACCTCCGATACCCTAACGAGTCCACTTCGAACAACTGAAGTGGAGCATTCGCCAGATATTGTTGAACAACTTGGGGGAGGGGTAATATACAAGAGGGGGAGGGGGACACAACATTTCCCGATTTTCAATTGACCAACAGAATTTTAAATGCAATAGTTGTTTACACTGCGACGTTTGGTGACCCTTTTAATACACTTATGGGGGGAAAATTTGTTTTTGACCCCGTAGAAATTGTGCATGAATATTTAGATAAAATTCTTACACTTCTGGAGAACCAGATTCAATTGTGGGGAGGTAGGGATTCAATTAAAGTTTCCATTGTTTTAAAAGTGTTCTATTTAAATGAGGGAAAAAGTGAAGTTTATTATCATTATGTACATTCCGAGATGCGCATAATTTATTCGAATTTAGAAAATTTTGAGGGTGTTTTCGCGAATTAGGTAGGTCAAATTATTGCGCATCTTGAGAACTTTAACGAAAATATGAGTGGGTCTTTAGTTTTTTATGTAGAAAATTTAAACGTAAATATATGTAAATTAAAGAAAGGTTTTATTTTAAGAGGGGGGACAGGGTCTGGGGGGGCAATTGTTATAAAATATAATCCAGATCTAGAAGGTTGTCGCGGTGTCCAGAAGATCCGTTTTCAAACATATCAAAAGTGTTTCAGGTATGCTTTCCTCATATCAGCCTTTCAGCCTCTAGCAGATGACGCTACCAAGAAGAATTTAGACAATTGGGCTGTACATGGGAAGGACGGGTCCGATTTCCCCATTGTAGATTTCTCATGCTTAGAAGGAAAATACCCAGTGACGCTACGATCTATTGTTATTTTTGAAAGGGCTAATGTCCACTTAAATATCGGTGTTACTGTGGTTCAGTATGAAACTGAATTTGAGGATGGGATTCGTTTAAAAAGAAGGGGGTGGTCTTCCCTGTAAGGGGCCCGTCAGTTGATTTGGTCAGACACTGGGTTTGGTTGTTATACACACCACCTAGTGACCCTGTCAATTCAATTGGCCATTTTAATCCGATCACAGATATCAGTAGAGTTCCGGGGGAGACTAAGAATAAGGGGGTATGTTTTTACTGCCCAAGTTGCCTCTCTAGATTTTGTACTGAATTAAAGTTATGAAATCACATGAGGCATTGTAGCCGGCATGGCCATCAGACAGTGGAAACAGTTTAAGGGGATAGGGCCATTCTACGATTCAAAAATTTCCAGAACACACTTCTCCAGTGCGACAAAATATATTTAGATAGTGAAGCTAAGCTGATGGAGGTGAACGATCTCCAATTTCCAAACCAAGTCAAAGAACATCAGGTTATTGCAGTTTCCTATGCTCATGCACAAAGAGATAGTTCTAACACCTTGCAGTTGTTAGAAATAGTTGAAACATTGGATGAGGGGAACGAATTCATGGTCATCGCATTGACTCAACTAATGGGCACGGCTAATGGTGCTAGTTCTTACTTGATAACTTCGCATTATCCAATAGTGCTGTCTGCATAGGATAGTCTCGCTATTACAAAATCAAAAAATATGTCGGGTTTGTCAGGGGTAGTGTGAAGAGGTGGATAAGTGGACTAAATGGAAAAGAGGGGGGGCCGGTGGGAGGGGGAAAGTCAGAGATCATAATCACTTGTGGCAGGAAATATCCTCGGGGGGTAGTAATTTTAGAAGGGTTGCGCATCAATCGTGTAATTTAAATGTTAGCCAGCACTTTTTTATCCCTGTTTTTATTCACAACTCTAATTATGACTTAAAAGTTATTGTACCATCACTGGCACGCATGCAGCGGGAGGGAGGGGGAGTAGATTGTCCATGGGTAAATAGTTCATTTATCTATAAAATTATCTCCAAATCGGCCGAGAAGTTGTTTGCCTCTCGAACTGAAATAACAGACAGTGGATAATGGGTATACGTGTTGGAATAAAATCAGGTGTTTAGATTCGTTTAGTTTTTTTCCCAAGGCATTGCTTCAATTGATTCGACTACAAAAAAGCGACAATTTTGGCAGCTTTCCCTTGCTTAAACAGCACTTTCCAGACGGTGAAATGTATGATTTGTTGCCCTGCAAAGGTTTATACGCATATGATTATTACTGTTCTGGCGCATACTTAAGCGAGGAGAAACTACCTCCAATTGAAGCTTTTTACAATTCACTGACCAACAGTGAATGCAGAGCTGAGGAGTATGAGTTTGCCAAGAAGGTGTGGTCCAAGGGGGATTGTAAAAATGGGTGGGATTATTGTAGACTGTACTTGGCCAGTGACGTTCTAACTCTGTTGGATATAGTCTGTAAGAACACAGACCAAATCTATTCAGAGTTCGGGTTAGATATAGGCTATTATTTCTCCACACTCCATTTAGTGATGGATTTAATTTTAAAAATTAGCAGGGAGGATATAGGCCTGATCACCGATTTAGATCAACACTTTTTTGTAGAGTGTTCAATAAGGGGAGGGTATGTTTTTCATGGGGATCGGGTCTTATTAACCAATCCGAGCGGGCAATATAGCCCCAGTGTAAAGTCAAATGCAGTGTTCTTGGACATGAACTCATTGTACCCCTCGGCAATGTCTCACTACTCTTTGCCGTGTGGAACTATCAATGGCTTGAGAATCCTTGTGAGTTCCCCGACATTACCACCGTCGAGGACAATGGGCCACAAGGATGGTTCTTTGAAATTGACGGTCACATTTCGCTGGCGCTTCACGATTCCGTCAAAGATTTTGTTTTTACTTGTATCAATCGGCCGGTGAGCAGGGACTCTCTGAGCCCCTACACTCGATCATTGGTTGAGGATATGGGGATGCACTAGACTCCCTCCAAACAGAAACTGATTGCTGATTTGGACCCTAAGGAGAATATCGTTGTTCACCATATGCTTTTGCACTGGATGGTGAGCAATGGTTTCAAGATCACCAAAATACACAGGGTCCTGCAGTTCAATCAGCGACTATATTTGAAAACGTTTATCGACACCTTTGTTGATTAATGCTCTAGGGCAAATTCAAACGTGGAGAAGGACATGTACAAGCTCATTCTAAATTCAGCGTTTGGCAAAATGTGTGAAAGCGTTCGTAATAGATCTCGCTGCGACGTCGTGACTGACCCTCTAGAGTGTGCATGAATTATTACCCACCCCAATTTTACATCGTTCACGAGCATAGAGACAGGCATGCTTCTTCTACACAGGTGAAAACGAAATGTGGTTCTGAACAAGAATATAGAGGAAAGCAGTTCAGTACTTAAAATTTCGAAAAAGCTCAGTCTGTCGTTCTTTTAAAAAGTGTGCAATGTGCACGGGCCAAGAGAGGGTGAGGTTCAGATTTTCTGTGTTGATACAGATTCTCTACTGTTAAATGTTAATGGGACCGAAGATTTGTTTGGTGAGTTAGAAAAGGCAGAACACATAAGCTCGCGGATGGATTTCACCAACTGGAATCCATCACTCTACCCCGAGCTAGTAAAACGTCAAGCCCCCAACCAACTATTAATGTTAAAATCAGAGACGGGAGTGATTTGATATCCAGGGGGGTGTTCCCGGGCCCCAAAGTTTATTGCGTTGAAACTCATAGTGGGGATGAAAAGAAGGCGTGTAAAGGGGTGCCTACACATTTTGTAAAGAGCAATTTCAACATGAGTGTGTACAGAGACTGTGTAAAAAGTTGCCTTGTGCCGAGAGCGCAAGTGCTTGCAATTTGCTCTCTATAGTATAGACATTATTCTGTAATAACAGAGAAGAATGCACTTTCGTGTAGATCCAAAAAGGTCTATCAGCTATAAATTGGTGTGTCGGTTGCATCTCGTGGTCACTATTAATTGTCAGTTCAGATGAAATGCACTGAATATCATCCTCACCTAGTTCTGGATAAATTAAACTAATCTGAACTAACCAACCAAGCACTAACCACCACCACCAACCTGTGCATAAATTAAATAACCTGACCCAATCTAACCACCATAACACAACTGTTCATCTAACCACCACTAACTTAACCTAACCTAACCCAACCGCTAACCTAACCTGTAGCAGTCGCAGTGATCGGACAACTATTGTAGTGTTTTTCCACCCCCGCGACTCCCGGGGGAGGGGAGGGGGGGGGGCCTTCCCGCGGCCACCCAGGGGGGGGGGGTCCCGCCCGCGGCCGGCCGGCCTTCGGCCCCGCGGCCCCCGGGGGGGGGGGGATCCCACCTTTAAATTCACCGTAATGTGTTCAACTGTGTTAGTTTTCCAAGTGAGTGTATTTTCAAGTGTTTTCTGTGTTTTTTTGTTGTATAGAAAAGTGTTTTTTTTTTGTACATAAATGTGTTTAAGTTGAAAATAAATGCTTTAAAAGATGGACAGAAAAGTGTTGTACAGAAGATTGTTTTTGTTTTTTTTTAAAGAAAATAAGTGCTGATGATGGAAAAAAGTGTTTTTTTTTATTGTACATAGAGTGTCTAAATCATTGCCCTGTGTTCATTTTGAACAAATAGATTTTTAATGTTGACCATGAAATTTTGTCAACTGTTCTTGTTGAACAAGTGTTATTATTTTTATCGGTGCAGTTCATGTTGACTGCAAATATTTGTTTTCATGCAGTGCCGAAATAAATGCTATCATTAAATATTGTTTTTTTTTGTTGTTCTTGAAGAGATAGATCTATGATGAAAATTACCACTTATTCATTGGACATACGCGATTTACAGTTAGTTGTAAACTAACTTCTGGCAACAGCAGCAGCAGCAGGTATCAATCAATTTAAAAGACCCTTCAGTTCATTTCTATGCGGTCTCTCAATGTCGGGGAAAACAACCTTCTTAACTAAGATAATTAAAAATTGCCATAAAATGATTTTGGAGAAGCCGAAAAAAATATATTATTGCTATAGTATTTGGCAGGAGTCCTATGATCAAATAAAAGCTATTGCCACATCCATACCAATACAATTCATACGGGGACTTGATGTTTTCAATAGTATTGATCCGAAATCGTGGTTGATTATTGATGATTTGGTTGAATCCATTGAACAGTTCTCACGGAAAATGCTGCAACTGTTCACCGTTCGCTCCCATCATGAACACATTTCCGTTACCCTAGTTCTACACAATCTGTTTCATCAGAGCAAATGTATGCGAACCCTTGCTTTGAATTGCACCGTCTATATTATCTATCGAGTCGTTCGTGATTCTAGCACGCTCATAACTCTCAATAAACAGCTATATCCTAGCGCTTCTACCTGTTTATTGTCAGAAAACACTCAGGCGACTAGCAATCCAAATGGTTTAATTTTATTGGATCTTAAAAAGAGCACGCCCGAGGACCTCCGTGTAGTAACCCACATTTTCGACATAGAAATCCCAGTATACCTTCCAGTGAACTGTAGAAAAAACTATTAGTCGCCATTATGACACTGAAGAAACTACACGAATAATGGCATTTATTTTCCGTTTTAAGCACTTCAAAACCTCCGCTTAGGAAGGCTATACTCAAACATGGGGTCGACACTGATTTCATTAATATAATATCTGAACTTTTTTTAAATTTAACTGCGGGCAATGTTCAACTGCAAGAAGGTTTTATGCAAAATAAAAAGAAACATCTTTCCCATGTACGCACATGGGATTTTAAAAAAAATGGAAAAAAGATTAAAAGAACACAGCTCTTTAAAGCTGGCAGTAGCTTTTTCACACTTTTACTGCCAATAATTGTAGGACTTGTGAACAGTTGTCTCTACAGAATGGAAAAACTATATAAATTGACAACATTTGAGCTTGTCCTGTTGCCCGTGGAATATTTTGAAGACAATCTAAGCAAATTCATTAACGATGTGAATATTGCCGACGACAAAAAACTGCTTTTACTTCAAGATGCATTATGACGTGTGGACAAACATAAACCTTATCGTGAGAGACCTGCCGCCGCCGCCGATCCCTCTAAACTGGAAACATCTCCTCAAGACTCAGCAGCAGTGCAATCAACGGAGATGGAATTGAATTCAATTCTATTAAAAATCGGAAACCTATTGCAGCTGACCTATTGTGAACACAGTAAAAGAGTATTATCTTATCTCATGTTGTAAACTGTAGAAGAATATCAATTTCAAGTTGAGAGCACAGAGAAATAAATTATAATTAAAGGGAAAAGTTATAATCTCGTTAATTTAAATTGTGATATGGTGACGAATCGTAAAGGACTTTTATCCTTTGACAATAATCTATACACCTTTCTGTGTGTATCAAACTTTCCCAAAAGTCTTATTGTCAATAAGAGAATTCTAAAGAAACTAAGAGAATATAGTCCTCCTCCTCCAACACCAACAACACCATTTAAAAAAGAAGAAGAAGATTCAGTATTTGAAAATACTATCAGCAGCAGCAATTATTTTACAACAACTGGGACTGCTAGTCAAAAGCTAGTACGAAATGATTCACCCACACGTGTGCAAAAGGGGAGTAGTCATTACACTACATGTTTACATTCAAAGTAGAGGAAGTTTTGAAAGGTGTCTATGAAAATATTGGCGAAGCGGGGAGTTTAAGTTCCCCCAAAACGCTTTCCAAAGCTGTCTCCGGCACCACCACATTGAAAAATGCAAAAGAGTATCTAGAGAATGAACCGAGTTACACACAGCATCGGAATCACAGGCTTTGCGGCAAACAATATCGACAAACTAAAGCCTTTTTCCCTCTGCATATAATGCAAACGGATTTTTTAACTCTAGACGCATTTTAACATCGTCACAATGCGCCCTACAAATATATTCTGATGGCAATCAGTGTCTTTAGTCGCTATGCAAATGCAATTCCACTGCGATCAAAGAGAGGTATTGAAGCTGCTTCAAGCAATGAAATTATTCTAGAACTGGATTCATATAGACAAATTCAATCGGATCGTGGCTGTGAATTTTTTAATCCCCATGTGCAAAAGGTTCTTTTGAAATATAATACAACACTTTATCATAGTCACAGACCAATAAAGGCTGCATTGGCTGAACGATTAATAAAAACGATTCGTCTATTAATTTCAAGATATTTTAGTCTGAAAAACACACCAGCATTTATTCATGATTTAGATAAAATCATGCAGATATACAGCCATCGACCTCATCGATCTCTGTCCAACTCAAGCCCTTGGGATGTTCACTACAATGAAAATACATTCGATGTTTTTCTAAAGCAATACTCCAATGATGAAAAAGAGAAAAAAAATGTGAAGAAGAAATTCAATGTTGGTGATACTGTTCGAATTAATAGAACCCCCAATATTTTTGAAAAGGGGAATTATTTATGGAGCACTGAACTTTTTAAAGTGTCCAAAATCCTGGACACCAAGCCCACGACTTATCGACTGCGAGACACCAAAGATGATGAGATTTTCGATGGTTTTTATGAATATATACTACAAAAATTTAGAAACACTAGCGAAACTTATCAAATTGAAAAGATATTAAAGAGTCGTACACACCATGGCAAGAGACAGTTGTTGGCTTGCTGGCTAGGATACAACTCATATTTTGATTTTTGGGTCAGTGTTGAAGATATTAACAATGCCCAATGATTTCTATGTCACTTTCATGTCTAATGTTTCCGATGCTCTCTACAATGACTTAGATAGAACTAGCGATTTTTGGACTAAACTGTCCCCCACAATCAAATTCGACGATGTAAAGTCTGAAGTGGCTCTTGTCGACTGTATTCTTAAAAATACCTATGACATCCTGAGAAAAGATCGTAAATATGAAATAAGCATTAGAACCTTTGATTGGCCTCCACCACCATCCTCAAGTGATCAATAACAAATTCAAAAAATCAATTGTATGAATTATCAATATATTGAATTACCCTACGAGGAACTCACCTGTATGAATGATTTATGTCATTATATTTATAAAAGAATTGCCGCTCGTAAAAAAGGAGCTTTTCATTTCAACTATTCAAAGGAGGAGGATAAGATCTACATTAGTTCACCTATTGCCAGTGAAAAGGTTATTCTCAATGATAGTCTAAAGGATGTTCTTGGCTTTAAGCTCAATATAATCAATGGTAAAAGTGCCGGAAATACTAATTTCATTTATGCTGACTATCCGCCTGCTTTCTCCACGGACACCTCCATATTTCTCTACGCCTCATTTGTGGAAACATCTTGGGTTGGCAATTCAAATGTTCCCCTCCTACGAGTTCTTGAACGAAAAACCAATCAAGAACATGTTCATCACTACAATATAAAGCGTCTTCAGTATATTCCCGTAAACACTTCCTATTTGGAACTCTGTCAGTTAACACTAAGAACCGAATTGGGTGATCCCATAGCAATTTCAAAAGGTTTGGCTGTGATTACATCCCATTTTCGACCCATCGTTCAAAAGCAAGATGTCTAATAAAAAAGTGGTATTCACTTGTCCTGATATTGACTGCTATGTTAATACTCTTGGCCCAAGACAACAGGGCAATGGAATGGACTACTACAAGGGTCGCTCGTCAATGTCTGGTTACGGTCTTGGCAGTTGGTTCGCTAAGCTGTTTCGCTCTTCACTACCCCTGGCCAGAAAATATCTTGTACCGGCTGTGACATATTTTGTATCCTCTACGCTATACGATTGGGGCTCTGGCAAGGATTTTAAAAAAAGTGCTTCGGAAAATCTTAGGTCCAGTGCGCGAACCCTTGGCGAGAGATTAAAAAAAAATGGTAAAGGCTTAAAAAGGTCAATAAACAATGCATCACTCATCAGTCTCCACTCAGGTTGGAAACGAAAGACATCATCCCTCTTGTCAAAGAAAAGAAGGAAAAAGCCGTCGCGTGCTGTAAACAGAAGCCACAGAAAGAATAGAATTGTCAGATCAAAACTAGATTTTTTCTCATAAAATGTAATAACTACCACATACCGATTCCCAACCTTAAATCACCTACTCATTGAATCTATTTAATGACGAAAAATTCTATGTAAGCGTCAAGAATTGATAATATAAAAAATTTTATCCTTTACAGCCCCTCTCTGATAAGAACAGCTTTCAAATTTATTCTAATGAAGACTACTTTAAGTACTTTTCTTCAGCATTTATAGATTTACAAATGAAAGTCCGAAAATCTGATAATACAATGCCGATTCGGGCTGATGGGATATCCTATGAAAATTGTATATCAAACAATCTATGTCGCCTACCGAGCTTCAATCTAACTAGCATATTGGTGGGTAAAGGCGATAATCTCCCAAACTATACAAGCTATATGCTATTCATGCGGATTAAGATCAAGACATGTTATGACTTGGGAGGCATCATCAATGGTCACGAATATATTACCAGAACTGATAGTACTGTTACACTTAAGAATACCGCAATTAGCGATTTACATCTAGTCGGAAAAGTATATCATGAAATATTTAATATACCCCAATGGCTGCCGCCCAATACGCTTGCATCCTCCAATTTCATATTGAGAAAGGAACTTGCTGCCAATCCTGATGTAAGTCTCTCCCTCGGTTTGGCAATACTTCATGTACGCAAACAACAGGTCATTAGCTCTGTTGCTTTGGCCGTGGAAAAACTGAGAGCTAATGGAAATAATATTAAACTACTTGTTCCTCATACAATCACCAATCAACGTCATATTGCACTGGGCTCACGCACCTTCACCGATTCATCCTTTATCAATGGTGAAAATCCGTCAAAACTTGCTTTGGCATTTGTAAAAAGCGCCAGTGCAATAGGATCATGGACTGAATGCCCACATAAATTCGAGATGTTTGGACTTTCATCTCTTGTGTGCAAAGTAAACGGCATCCCACTCTACAATCTATCTTTTGATAAATCCTATAGAACATTGTACGAGTTGACCATGCAAACCCTAGACCAAGACTCCCAACTATTTGAAAATGGCATAACCGAAGATGTGTTTGCTAAAACACATGGTATCATTGTCCTGGATTTGTCAGGTACACATGATATGAGCATAGTACGTACGGGGAGTGTGCGTTTAGAGTGTACATTTGCCGACCCATTGGCTGAGAGTATTGCACTAATCCCACTAAATCAACATGAAACCTATTGGGAAATCATTCCCGAAGGCAGTGTTCTACTAGACTTAGCGCCATGAACACCGGTCAAATAATCAATGTATTTAATATGGACCCCTACATGTCCCAGTACAAATCCTATTGTATGCCATAGGACTTTCTTGGAAAAATTCATAGTGTCAACAATACATTAATTATTGTTAATAGCAGTCCGTCGACTGTGCTGACGGGTCAAGGGCTATGCATCTTTCAAACAATGAAGACGATCGAATTTTTTGATCCTCTTGGTCTACCCTATACATTCTACACACCCCACATCAGCAACTATATTGAGAGCAGTGGGAAAACTATTGTTCAAAATCGAAAGAGGGTTCAGGATCTAACAACTAAAAGCTGTGGCTTCCATGCACTACCATGTTTTGTGTTCTGATATCGTAACTAAACTTACAAGCAGTTTTTCCACATTTATAGTGACAATCCACGTCTGAACGACTTTCTAGTGGAAAATATCCTCTCAGACCTATATAGTATTGATTTCAGTGCCCTATGAGTAAAGTGCTTAAAAAATGTTTGTGAATTTGTTTATTAATAAAATGTATATATATATACAACAATGTCTTTAAATCTTCACTTTTATATTTCTTCATCTTCGATGTATAGTCAACTATTGTGAACCACTAATGCTTGTATATCATTTTGATTCACTGTATATTGATCTTGATTGACTGCAAAGTCAGGGTCACATGTTCTGCAGTAAAATGTAACTTAACTCTTGTCATATCTCTTTGTATTGTCAATGATACTATTTGCATTCATATTATGAAATTCATGAGTTTCAATATGTCTATTTGATGCAATATCAAAAAAAGAGTTTTCAAATTTTAAATCCGAGTCGTTCCCTACCAAATTAAGATCGCTTGTTTTGTAGCCAATACTGTTAGTGTCGTCGAAACGAGGACTCGGAAAACAAAGTCTCTTTATACCGCAGCAGTTTAATCTTCTGCAAGACGCCTTATTCCATACAAATTTAAACCCGTGACGATACAAATCTCGTATACATGAACTGAAAACACGTTTGGGATTCTTTCCAATCATAGCGGGGTAAGTATTCTCGCACTGATCACATTTATCATAATGGCAATTGGAGCATAGGTGCCCTCTAGGGTGAGAGTCAGACACCTCTTCAAGACATGAATTACATCCTTTAATTTGTACTGCATAACCTCTATGTAATTTACAAGGATTACATAATTTACACTTTTCACTGTAGTCATCTATAACTGCACAATTCTCACATTGAGTCCAACTGCCAAGAGTGTACATGCACAGTGGAAATATATAGAACAGTTTTTGGTTTCTTATGTCAAATCGCACACAGCTAAAACGAAAATGATTTTCCTTGTTCCATAAATTCAATGAGATTGAAATGGGGGGAGAGGAGTAACTCTGTGATGGTACCTCATTCGAAGGATGGGGAAAGCCCTCTACATTGAATCCATTTGAAATATTTTCAAAAGTATATCCACGATATGATTCTGCCTTGTTCCAATTAATATATCAATAAATTGACTATAAGCATTTGAATCACATTTTAAAATTTTCATACAATAGTCCAAAGGGGGAGAATCAATCCTCATTATTATGTCAATTGTTCCCTGACAAGAGAATATCCCCCGTTTAAGAGATAACTCGAGAAAATCATCATCCAAAATCAAATGTTTTTCCATAAACACTAGATTTGATCTAAGTATCTTTTTCTCAAATATTTTCATTTCTCGATCCTTTTACTCTGACTGCTCACTCTAGACTGACCCTGATTTTTTAGACCCATAACCTAACAAGAAAAGAAAGAAAACATTTTTGATTTTGAAATAATTTTATTGAATAATTACAACAACAACAACATCAATAATACAGAGCATGTACAATTAGCGATACTGTTTATTGTCTTCGATATGTTTCACCAATGCACTTAAAGCACATTGAAGTCTATTCACATGTGCTATATCAACTTTTGCGGCAAAACATAATTGATCCTCCATTTTAAACTTGCTCAAGAATATCACATATCTTGCATATACTGCATCCCATTCCAGACAAAGCCGTGATTCTTTCGTGATTTCCACCGCAATGCTTGGTGCTCTTGTACTATTATCATCAACTCCACTATCAACTTCTAATAGGGTAAACATTCCACTCATCATCAACACACAAATATATATCCAAATGAGTAAAGTCAAACTGTTCTTCTTCTTCTCACTCCTTTGAATTCTATTCACAGACTAATAAAACTCTAGCAAAAATCCTTTCCTTATATTCCCTCCGACGCTAATATGTAAGCAAGTCTCTGATTGGCTGAGAAGGGGGATGTATCCGACTCGCTGATTGGCTGAGATGGAAACACGTGATCTAACTGTTTTCCGTTATCGGATCAAAAAATTCCCAATCGATGACGCAATCAAGTTCCCGGAAATTCACGTCTCCCTCGATTCCTAGATCAATAACACTGGTCCTGTTATAATTCAATGCGAAGGCGCTAACTTCGCCCCAGAGCTATTAAGCATAAAAACAGTAAATAAATCGACCTCCGAAAAAGAGCCCATTGAGCGATTACGCAATCTTTCTCCCTAGGGACTCTATGACCATATTGTTTCTTAATTCCCCCTTCGTGAACCAATAATTCCCCCATCGATTATGTAAATCACTCCAATGTCATTACATCTGGACAAACAACAGCAAATAAATCGACCTTGAAACATCCTTCAAAGTGAGAAAATCCCTGTTTTTTCAAGTGAGAAAATTCCTGTTTTTTCATTCTCACTGACAAAACCATAAACCACGTGGTTCTCGTGGGAGTTTTAAAAAAAAGTGTCCGGATTGGGATTCGAAGGGGTATTGTTCTCGTCGGACCTCCTGAGGCCTTTCTACTATTATTTAGTGAGGGAAGAAGCTTTGCAGTGGTCAAAGCCGTATCCAGAGGGAGGGGGTTTGACCCCTCCCCAAAATGTTTGTACGACTTGTAAAAACGTAGCAAAAATGAATATAAAAAGTTTGGTGCGGCTTTTATAGCCTTTTGTACTGTGTTTTTATTATTGTTATTATATATCATTCAATTTTAGAAAAGGACATTACATGTTTCGTGAAAAAATAGGAACTTATGATTAATTTGGGACCTAAATGAAATATAGTGACGCAGATTAGACCAATCGATGAATAGTCGCATCATACCTTTTTAAACACTATAACCAAGCTGGCTTGGATAATTTGCAAGGAATTCTCTGGTATGGTTGTTAAAAAGCTGTTTTACGGCACACCATAAATTTTGGAGGAAAACAGAAAAACTGAAAATTAAATTTCAGATTTTTTTTTTTTACTGTCATTGATGACTAATTGTTTGAATCAGGAAGTTTTTAATGCTTCCACGATAAGAAGTTAAAACCTCTTAGATACTAAGTTTCAGTTTTCGACTATTTATGTAAGTAAGACAAAATAATAACATCTAAGTACCCTAGAAACTAAATTGAATAGGGGTACATATTCACGATACTATGGGGGGAGGGGGCGGGAATTTGTTTTTCTTTTTGAACATAAAGCTTAAAAAAAAAGTATTATTGAAAATGTCATAAAAAAAAAGTCGGATTCTTTTTAATTCAGAAGGTAGGAATTGACGTTCCGATGTTCTTCTCCCCATTGACGCCCCAGAAATTGGATTTATACATAAATTTTACAAAATAAAGTTGTTCGTGCCTTAAGAGAATATGTGAGATTCGAAAATTGCACTTTGAGTTGCTTCCCTAAAATGAAAATTCTAAACGTTTATAAGTTAAGAGTTGTTTTTGTTTATCAATGTTTGAATCGTTATTTGCCGGAGTGCTTTTGGAAATTTTTGAGTCTAACTCGTTTTATCATTGTTATGATAAATAACATCTCTCTCTCTCTCTATCTTTTTATGTATATATATATCTCTATCGCTCTCTCTATCTTTCTCTCTCTCTCTTTTTCTCTCTCTCTCTCTATCTGTCTCTCTATCTCTCTCTCTCTCTCTCTCTCTCTCTCTCTATCTCTATATCTATCTCTATCTCTCTCTCTCTCTCTCTCTCTCTCTCTCTCTCTCTCTCTCTCTCTCTCTCTCTCTCTCTCTCTCTCTCTCTCTCTCTCTCTCTCTCTCTCTCTCTCTCTCTCTCTCTCTCTCTCTCTCTCTCTCTCTCTCTCTCTCTCTCTCTCTCTCTCTCTCTCTCTCTCTCTCTCTCTCTCTCTCTCTCTCTCTCTCTCTCTCTCTCTCTCTCTCTCTCTCTCTCTCTCTCTCTCTCTCTCTCTCTCTCTCTCTCTCTCTCTCTCTCTCTCTCTCTCTCTCTCTCTCTCTCTCTCTCTCTCTCTCTCTCTCTCTCTCTCTCTCTTTGGAATAAAATATCGTTAACAATTTAATTTTTTTGGGGGAGGGGGGTTGGGCCATGGAGAGAAGACCAGGGGTCAGATCGCTTGTGTTTTGGAATAAAATATCGTTTTTAGTGGGGGTAGAGGTTTGGCTTGTCTGCTCTTTGAAATGTTTTCAAAACCCTCACACCTTATATGTCCCTTGAACATAACATACAACACTTGCCCCATGGCTCTGGGGGTTTGTGTTGACCCTGGAGTTTTTTTAGCCGATCTTTTGACTTATTTTAACAAAATTGCTATCTAAAAAACTCGATCGGATGGATTTGAGGTAAAGAAGGCCCTCCGGTCCCTTCTGATTAATAAAAAGGGAACTAGAACTTTTAATTTCCAATAGAATGAGCCCCCGACGAAATTATAAAATCGTTCCTTCCATAAAAAAAAACCTTATATGCCCCTGGTTTCCGAGGGGCTGTGTAAACCTTCCACAGTTGGTTGTGGGAGGGGGGGTGGGGGTCTAGTTGCAATCTGATTACTTTTGACTCTCAAAAGGGGAACTAGAAATTCCGATTTACATTCGAATGAGCCTCCTCTGAAGTTTGTGCTACCATCCTTTCCATAAAAACCTTATATACCCTGGGGGCATAGCTTACAAAACTTGTCCCGATGTTCCTAGAGGGGGGGGGGCTGTGTTATCCCTGGAGTTTTTATTATGTTATTTTTGGTCAAAGTAATCCAGCAACTCGTTCCATGTTATGAATTTAAAGTTTAAATTCCTTCTATGTTTGTAAATTTCGTGAATTTCATTGAACGTTTCTGGTTTTCTTTTCCTTGATCAAAAGTGGATTTTTAAAAAAGATTTGTGAACAAACCTGCACATATATCTGATTTTATGTGTGCATATAATGGCTGTATATTTACATTTTTTACACGTAACTAAAGAGAAAAAAATTGTCAGCTTTGTTTAGTAAGCTTTACTGTTAAATTTTCCTATGTCCGTTTAATCTAAATTTTGTTTTAGAAGTTGAAGATGCTTTACCAGGTCACAGCGAGAACCCCTTTCATTTTCCGAACCATCTTTTGTCACCAAAATGTGAAGATTTTCCTTTTGCTCAATTTACCTGGCATTTCAGGACCTTGTAAATTTGAATACGACACCCAGGAATCCAAGTATTCTGTCAATGAAGGTACATCAGAAACATTCTGTTCTGTTGACTGAAATATATTGAATAATATTCTATTGGACAATAACAGGACTAAGGGGCTTAATCTTAAGATGGAACTTTTTTTTCTTATTCCAATGTGCAGGTATTTGCCAAACCGTTTTTGTAGAAACGAACTTTAAGTAAGAAGCAGCCCAGCTCTATAGTAGCCGAAACTCTAAAAACGGAATTTTGATATCAATAGATGCAGCAAAAGGATTGAATTTTTATGCTTATTTCAAATATATAAGTTTTATTAAGTTTAGTCTTACGCATCAAAGGTTACAAGCCTGATAAAGTTTTCCTTATTTTTGAAAAAAGAGTGAAACATCCTTAATTCATAGAATCTTAATGAAAATCACACCATCAGATTCAGCGTATCAGAAAACCCTGACTTCGAGTTTTCAAACTGCCTGAAGAAAGCTTATAACAAAGCTTAAACAAAATAGCCATTTTGTTTAACATAGTTGAAAAGCCTTTTAAATCTTTTTGTTTTTTTAAGACTTTATTGTTTGACCTACCATATGTTTTCTGGAAAAAAAATTTCAGAAATTTTTAACAAAATAGACCCTTTTAAAATCTGGATGGAAATAGTTGTGTTTAATGTAGATTCATACCTCCTCTAGTTGACCTGAAATATAAAACTTGATTCCATTCACAAAACAAATCTGTTTACTTTCTTTGATAGCTTTTATACACTTACGCTATTTTGATTTGGTAAATTTTAAGAGCAGAAGTAGCCCCAAAAGTTTGAACATAATATCCTCAATCGTTCTTGGGATAATGCTGAAATACCTTATTGGGAAGTAGCATCAACACAGTGCATTTTGATTTAATCTTAAGGCAACATTTAGTTTTTAAACACAATTGGGAAATGGGAAGGGGGCATTGGAGGGGGGTTAGTTTCCCTCCAATCACTTTTGACTATTAAAAAGGGTATCAGCCCTTTCTATTTTCAATCGAATGAGCCCTTTTCGAAGTTCCTACAACAACTTCGATACGAAGTGCCCTGGTCTAAAAAAAAAGAAAAAATACATTGTACTCACATCAATTTTTAGTATAAAAATGTCCAGTCTTGCAAGCATTTCTACTATTAAAAAGGGCACTAGACCTTTTAATTTCCAGTCGAATGAGCCCCTTTCTGAGTTTCTACAACAACGTTTTCTCTAAACACCGTCTATGCCCCAAGGACATAAATTATAACCTTGGCCTGAGGGCTGTGTGGGTGTTGTCATCCTCAAAGACCTAATTTCCAGACCTTTCCACTACTTTAACCAAAACGGCTATCTCAAAATTTGATTGGATGCGTTTGGGGAACAATGGGAGTGAGATGGGCGTTTGTTGCTCTCTAATCACTTTCAACTAATAAAAAAGGCACTAGCCCTTTGAATTTCCAATTGAATTAGCCCTTTCGAAGTTTTCAATAAAAACCTCATCTGCCCCTAGGGTATTACTTACAACCATTGCCCTAAGGGCTGCGAGGGGGGGGGGATTGTCATGCTTAAAGAAATTATTTCCGGACCTTTCATCTACGTTGAACAAAAGGGTTACCTTAAAAATTCGATTGGATGTGTTTGAGGAAATGTCGGGCAAGTGAGGAGGTTACTTGCCCTCCAGACACTTTCGACTATTAAAAGGGGCTCTAGCCGTTTTAATTTGCAATTAAATGATGACTTTTTGAATTTTCTATGACAACGCTTTCTATAAAAAAAAAACCTCATGTGCCCCCAGGGCAGAACTTAAAACTCTTGCGGTGAAGGCTGTAGGGGGAGTGTCATCCTCAAAAACATAATTTCTGGACTTTTTAACTACGTCGAACAATATGGTTATCTCAAAAATTAGATTGGATTTGTTTTGGGAAATGGTAAGTGTAAGAGGAGTGTTAGTTATCCTCCAATCACTTTTGACTTTTAAAAAAGGCAAAAACCCTTCTAATTTCCAATCCAATGAGCCCTTTCTAAAGTTTCTACAGCATCAGTATCTATAAAAATAATTACCAGGGCATAACTTACAACCCTTGCCCTGAGGGCTCTGAGGGGGTTATCATCCTCAAAGACTTAATTTCTAAAACTTTTAACTACCTTGAACAAAATGGCAATCTAAAAATTTTGATTGGATGTGGTTGGAGAAAAGGTGGGTGTGAGAGGGGGTTAGTTGCCCTCAAATCACTTTCGACTATTAAAAAGGGCACTAGCCCTTTGAATTTCCAATCGAATGAGCCCTTTTTTCAAGTTTCTACGACAAAGCTTTCAATAAAAACCTTACATGCCCCCAGGGCATAACTTACAGCCTTTATCCTGAGGGCTGTGGGGGGGGTTGTCATCCTCAAATACCTTATTTCCAGAACTTTCAACTACGGTGAACAAATTGGCTAACTAAAAATTTGGATTTGATGTGTATGGTGGAAAAGTGGGCGTGAGAGGGTGGTTAGTTGCCCTCCAATTACTTTTGACCATTAAAAAGGGCACTAGCCTTTTGAATTTCCAATCGAATAAGGCTTTTTTGTAGTGTCTATGACAACGCTTTCTATAAAAACCTTATGTGCCCCCAGGGCAAAACTTACAACCCTTGCCCACAGTGCTGTGGTGGAGTGTCCTCTTCAAAAATATAATTATTATCTGGAAATCAACTACGCTGAACAAAATGGCTATTTCAAAATTTTGATTGGATGTGTTTTGGGAAATTCTGGGCGTGGAAGTTGTGTTAGTTGCCTCCCAATCACTTTCGACTATTAAAACGGGCACAAGCCATTCCAATCTCCAATCAAATGAACCCTTTTCGAAGTTTCTACGACAATTCTTTCGATACGAAGTGCCCTGGTCTAAAGAAAAAAATAATAATACATTGTGCCAACATCGTTCTTTACTTAGGCAGCGCGATTGCACTGCTTATGATAGACGGAAAAGTTGTCTCTGGTCCCGCGAGTCTAGAATTACAATGAGAGGTCTCATTCCAACGAAATTAAGTGTTCTAGTGCCCTGTATAAGTAACCAAAAGATTTGAGGGTAACTATACGCCGTCCCAGCCTGTTTCCCCCAGAATCGTACTATAAAATTTTAGAGATATCCATTTTGTTCCTAATAGTTTAAAGGCGCCATAATTTTGGCGTTAGATCTAACCTCACCCCCCCCCCCCCCCACAGCCCCAGTACAATGGTCTTGAAGTTATAAAAGTTGTCCATTGTTTAAGCATAGTGTTTGTTTTTGGGAAGCATGCATACATTTTCGGGTGGGAAGACGAATTACCTGCTGTTTTTTTTTTCACGGGGTGAACTTCATGGAAGGTAAGGAAATTTTCCAGAACTCCTATAATTTTTTTTTTTATATTTCTTGCTTTCTCTTTTCTGTGTCAATTTTACGCGTTGTTAAGGGAAATTACCCTTAACAGTTGTTAAGGGTAATTGCCCGGGTAAATTTTCCCCGGGATTGAATTGTCTAGATAATATATCCGTGAAGAGGGTATTTTCCCGTGGAGTTTGTGCCAAATTTCATGTGAGTATTTATAAAATGATCAGAAATTAAATTTTAAAAACAAGTTTTTTCAACTGGAAGTAAGGAGCAACATTAAAACTTGAAACGAATAGAAATTATTTCGCATATGAAGGTGGTTCCCCCCTCCTCAACACTGCGATCTTTACGTTCAAGTTTTAATTTTATCCCAATTCTTTAAGAAGGGCTTCTGAAACAGTATGTTTGTTTAATTGGAACAGTAAGAAGTTTTTTTCTAAAGTACTAAAAACTTTAGCGTAGAGTGAGGTGTTGAAGAGGATATATGCACTGCAAAAAAATCATTTGAAATTTTACAAAAATTGTTTGTTACGTTTATCAACAAAAATCACACAAGGGTTCTCTTTTTTAATTAGAAAAAAATTGAACTCAGAGGGTAACATATGTTGAGCATTGGTGTTTTTTAGGATGGGGTAGCAGCTTCATAAATTTTCTAGCCAAGGAAAATCACAAAAGAAATGTATTGCTAAACAAAATTGTCCGTTAAAAGGGGCCTGAAAGTTTCAAGTTAAAACCCTTAGCTGTTCCTAAATGATTACGGATACACCCTTTTGTTTAAGCCATTTTTATATATTGTCCTTTGATTTAGTTAAAAGTGCCCCTCAGCATTCAATAAAATTTCACATTGACACCCTAACTCTTTTGAAGCACAATTGGGTTAGAACATTCCATTCTTTCTCAATGATAAATCCTGTGTGTAAACAGTCAAAAATTGCATAATTTTTAAATCGCCCAATAATTTGCCTCGCAATAGGTGTATTTTTCATTCTTAATATTTAAAAAAATTCTTTATGTTTTTTCTCTAAATAAATATTTTTCAAATTTTACTCCTCCTCAAGGTGCACATAGTGGTTTTTTATTTAGGTCGAAATACCCCTCAGTATTCACAGAAATTTCTTATTTAGACCCTTACTCTCTTATGACACAACCAGGTCAGAACATTTTTCTCTTTCCCAATGACTAATCCTGTGTCGCCAATCATAAATATTGTATGTTCTATAAATTATCAAATAATTTACCCTAAATAAGCGTATTCTTTCTTGTCAGCGTTCTATCAATTGCCCTCATGTTTTTTCTTTAATTGATTTTTTTTTCTTCCTCAGCGTGATTATAAAGACTATTGCTGAGAGTGAAACAAAGTTCTTCTTATGTGTCTGCTTTTTACCTTTTTTTTGTCTTTTTTTCTTCTAAAATCAGGTGATAGCTTGAAACCCTGCTATTGAAATTTTGCTTTCTCAAGTTAACGACCGCCTTCTAAACCTGTTTGCATTCGTCAAAAGATAACCGCCCTTTTTTGTACAGTAAGATCTCTTCTGCATAGATAATTTTCGGTAACCATACAGTCCGGCCTTTAAAGGATTTATTTCTATCAATCAATCAACCAAGTTTATTATTACGCCAAAATATCCAAAAGACTAGCTCTGGCATGTCAGAAGAAAAAGACATTAATCACTGTGACATGTTATTATAATGTTTACAAAAGTATGGCACAAGAGAACGATCATATCGCACACTACAATTAGCTGGAGTGAGCTTAAATTTTTCTTTTATCCAGTTTTACCCCCGGTTGGCGCGTGGATTTTCAGGAGTTAGTCGAAACTGTGGCAGGATACTGAGAAAAAAATCCGAGGAACTTTGATGTCTTTGTTGTCTGCGTATTTTTAAGTTCAACGCATTGCATCCTGTTGCTCAGAAAACTGGCCATCTCTCTAACAATAAATCGTCGAGCCTTTATTTCAGCTGTACCATAAACGACGATATAATGGTCTAAGAGGTTGAACGCCTTGACCATGTCCCCAATAAGAACATTGACGTAAGAGACAGGATTTTCAAGGTGGCTCAGGATTTCTTCCATCACGATGACAAGGTAGTATATAGTGCTGTGATTGGGGCGGAATCCAAATTGCCGTGAATCAAGTGATTTCTTGATGCCGTCATAGAGCCAGCTAAATAGAAAATCTTCAACGATTTTTGAGAATTTGGAAGTCTTCGAGATAGGCCAAAGGTTTTTAACTTGTGAAGGGTTCGGCATCTTTGGGATAGGGAGGATATATGCAACCTTCAATCTCTGGGTGAAGTTTACCTCAACAAGGCACTGATTGAAAACTACAGCAAGTGGTGTAGACAGTTCCTTCGAACACTGGGCAATGATTTTGGGGCGGGGGACTTTGAAGGGACATGATACCTTATTCTGGTCCATCTTGCGAATCTTTTTCTCGACTGCTAGGGAAGTGATTTTCGGGATTTCCATTCAGTGTTCCGTTGAATTCGGATAGTTACTGCCGAGGTTGATGTCTAGAGCAGATCTCGGCGAAGTAGGAGTTTATTTCGTCCGCTGACAAGGATATCCCCTCTTGATCAAGAAGTTTGGGGTTCCGAGATTGACGACTGACCAGTTTCTTGACTGTAGTGTGGAATTTCTTGGGATCTGTCTTAGAAAGTTGTCCAACTACTTTGGCTCAGTACTGTCGGCGGGTGGCTCGACGTTTGTCCGCAACAACATTGCGCAACGTCCTTGCCTCATTCTAGTACCCTTTGTCAAACAGTTGGTCACGTTCGTTTATTATTTGTCCGATCCCGTCCTTCATCCAGGGCTTGTCCAGGGCTTTAACCTTTTTCTGTTTTTCAGGAAAGCATTGTTGAAATCCTTCGAAAAGGTAGTCCAGAAGAAATTCAGTCATCTTGTTAGCTCCCTCGAGTCTCAGCAACTCAATCCAGTTCGTCAAGGATAGGCATTATCTGTATTTTGTGACGCCCTCTATGGTGATGGAACGGTATTTTCTAATCTAATATCCATGTTTCAGCTTGTAGCCATTTGGTACCAGGCGAATGATTAGATGGTCTCCTCTTCCAAGTGGTTGCTGAGTTTCGGGCTCACGAGAGTAATCGGCTCGGTTAGTGAAAAAACGGTCGAGTCTGCTCTTTTCTGGTGGTACAGTTGACTGTATGTTTCAGGGGCATACACGCGATGATTTTTCATTACAATTCCGGCGATGATTATGCAGCGCAGGGGATTTGTAGCGAATTTATCCGTGCAGTTTGCAGGTAGAGGTAACTCTTTACGGAACGGTCCATTTGGGAATAAATGACTCCGTAGACAACGCACCCAAAGACCTTAGGTAGCAGAGGTAGCCCTGCCACTAGACTTCTAAAAATCTGTTTCTTGGGACTGATATTTGCAGAATCCGAGATTTAATGGAAAATTTGCACAGAAAAACGGACGCATCCTCCATGATGGACTGGAATTCCGCCAGCGTCACACCGTGGTAGCAGATGGAAGTTGTATCCGTCGGTTTCTACAAAATCTGCAGATGGCATCCATGTTTTTAGTAATCGCTTCGATGTCGATATTGTCACGGCATACGAAGTGTTTGAGTTTCTGAGTCTTATTTCCGAGGAACTGCGCGTTGATGAGCAACATGTTAGGGAAAGAACTGAAAATATGTTTCTTTATTCCAGGTTTGAGGGGAATCCTTGCATTTACCTCGCCCAAGACCTTGAGTGATTCTGCGTCCAAAACGTTTTTTTTGGTTGGAGCATTTATTTTATTTTTTAAGTCAGTTTCTGGATTCCAGTTTGCTAGACCTTTCTTTTTAGAAATTATACCATCGTCTCGAGGATGGTGACCGGAGGCATGGTAAGTTTACCTGGGATGTGCCGGTAAGTGTTCTTGTGGTATCGAGAGTTGGAGTTCGTTGGTTCTTGACGGAAGAGGTTTGGATAGTGGTGGTAGGTTTTTGAGTTTATTGTACCATAGATGCGTCTTCCATTTGTTTTCTGTTGACTGCTGGTTGATTCTGGTTCTTTGCTCCATTGTTTATCCCTGTTTGTTGGTGGCGTACGTTGTCTGTGGCTGAGGAGCCATTCCTGTAGAAAGTGCGAGTTCGAAACATTTCTGTTGAAGTTGTTGCAGTGGGTGATGTTTCAGAGGATGTGTCAAGTTTTTTGGTCCTGTGGTATCCACGTTAGCTTTGGCTGTTTGTTTAACTCTTGACGGTAGGTGTTTGTAATTGCAACGATTTCCCCTACTGCAGCGGCCTGTTGCAAACTTCTTGCATTTCAGAGATAAAGTTTTGCGCGTTTGTCTGATTTGGCACCTTCACAACCACCTAAGCTGGAATGATGTTCACAGATCGACGGAACTGCTGCTGAATGAGAATTCTGGCACTCGTTGCCCCATCTACAGTGTTGGTTTTTTAAAATAAAAGCAATTATTTTCTGCCTTTTTCTGAGTCTCATTTGGAGATTTGAGTACAATGACTGATTGATCCTTTTTTGGAAGCTCAGCCCTAAGTTATGCTGAAGGCTGGCAAGTCTCAGCTGTTTCTGTAGTCGGGGAGATTTGATGATCAGTATTTTTTCTTGTTTTTGTACCTTCTTCGCTTGTACTCACAAGGCGCAGTACCTTGCGCACGATAACTGTCTCGTGGAGATCGATAACTGTCTCGTGGGGATCAATGTTCTCTTTTGATTACCGTCCGGCTCTTATGGTGCCATCAGTAATTTTTGAGAAACAGGGGTTTATTCGTCAGTTAGCAGGGGTTTATTTGGCTGTGTACTAGCGTCGATTTACGGATCCAAGAGGGGGCCGTCTTGGTCTTTCAATGAGTCAGTACCGACTTTTAGTCCAGCTTACAAGCAAGAATATATATAATTAGTTTGAACGCCAAAATATGCCAATGCTCGTATATTTTCTAAATATGTTCATTCAGCCTAAATGTTTTCTAATTTGAAAATTCTTACTGCCTTTGAGGTAAACAGACTGTGGGAAGTGCAATACTCAAATCACCTATTCTCTGCAGTTTAAGGATTAAAACCCTGCGTCTACCAACTCGGCCTCTTGTTTGTTTGATATTGTTCCCTTCTGCACAAACTATCACCAAAAATACGCACAAACGGACGAGCCAACGTAATCGATGACGTTTTAATATTTAGTATTTGGCAACTATGTCTATTGATGGCTGCAGATGCGGAAGAAGAAGAAGGACATCAATTCAGCTTGGCTTTGCTTACAAACATCAGCTGTTTTCATTGCTGAACCAGCAGACAAAGGATAAGTCCTATGGAAATAGAAAAGAAAAATTCCCAGATTTCGAGATGTAAGTAAGTAATGTGACAAACCAAGGGAAGCCACTTAAAATCACACTTAGGTACAAATATAAACAGAAAATGACAAATATGGGTAGAAATAAATGTTCTTTCTCACAAATTAGGCCAAAAATCCTTTATTCAATTTTACCTCACCCAGTTTCTGTCGAGTCTCCCTTACTACCCCTTGTTTACTTGCGCTTATTGCTATTGGAACTGATATGTACAAGACCAGTGGAAAACATGACTTTCGTCATTTTTTTTACAATCCGAAGCTTTGCGGCTAACCCAAAAATTTACCTTCAATACATAATTTGTATTCTTTTAGCCCTTCCCATTTTAGTTTAAATAATTCCTAATATTTGTTGTAATATTTCCTCTCCTTCCCTTATGAGTTGATTTACACCACTGTCTACTTTTGGTTCACTTAAGGTTTAATTTTCGCTCTTTCATTTCATTAGAATAACTAAATTTTAATGATAATATAAACATTTGTGGTGACATAAGTGTAATCACGAGGTAGAGAAGAGGAATCGAAAATAAAAATAGTTGTTAAGGCACATCGAAACAAATACCTTTTTTTTGTAGACTTTTAAAACACATTGAGATTTTTTTTGTTTTCGGTTTATTGATTTTTGATATTTTGTTTTACTTGACTTTTTTTACTCGGTAAGCTTTAAAAAATATATTGAAAAATGTGTTTTGGTCTTTAGTATTTTAAGTTTTGATTTTTTGTTTTATTCATTTTTTTTTGCTTTATTTGAAATCTATAGAATTTTAAATTTTAGGTCACTTTTCTCAACACGTGTCTGGAACACACTTACAGGGAAATACGTCACTAGTTGTTTCAAAGATTCCATCAACGAGTGGTTTCTCAAATGCATGTGAATCGGAATCTGAAGGAAAAGGCTTCGGAAATCAGAAAACTGGTTTGAAAAAGTGCCTGCAAAGTAAGAAGTATAGAAAATTGGAAAGATATCAAAGAACTCCTAAAGAGAAAAAAATATATAAATGTGAGGTATGTGACAAAACCTTTTCTCGAATGTGCAATTTGAACGAGCACCAAAGAGTACAGACAGGTGAAAAACCGTTTAAGTGTGATGTTTTGTGACAAAACCTTTGCTAATTCATCAAATTTGAACAAACATCAAAGAAATCATACAGGTGAGAAACCGTTTAAGTGTGATGTTTGTGACAAAACCTTTTCTAATTCATCACATTTGAACCGACACCAAAGAGTGCATACAGGTGAGAAGCCGTTTAAATGCGATTTATGTAAAATTAACTTTTCTCAACTGGGCAGTTTGAATAGGCACCAAAGAGTGCATACGGATGAGTAGTCAAATAAGTGTTATGTATGTTAGAAGTGTTTTCGCAAGCGTACAGTTTGAATGCACCTTAAATACGGCATACAGGTGAAAAACCTTTCATATGTGATGTGTGTAGAATTTTTTTTTGTGATTTTAGCTATTTGAACAGGCATCAAAAAGTGCATACAGGAGTTTATGAAAATTGTTGTAACACTAGTTGTATCCTCATTGGTTTGTGGCTATAATTCTCACAACCACTTAGTAATACATCGGATTAGTTTTTTTTCAAATATTTTTTCATTTGTTTTTTTTATGTGTTTTTTTCAAATATTTTTACATTTAAAGGGCACTAGCCCTTTCAATTTGCAATCAAATGAGCTCTTTTCGAAGTTTGTACTACAACTCCTTCAGTACAAAGTGCACTGGTATAAAACCATACAAAAAAAAAAAAATATATTATGCCCACATCGTTTTTTACATACGCAGGGCTAATGCAGTGCCTATGATTCCAAATACATAAAATTCATTAAGTTCAATTTTACCCATCAAAAGCTACAATCCTGAAAAAATTGCCTGATTTTAGAAAAAGGCGACCCTCAACCATCCGCGGTAGTTTCAATTTGATATCTTTAGCCATTATTGAGATATTACAAATGTATTCTTTTAGCAACCTAGATACATACATTTTCTTTTAATCTGGTACAATATCCCCCGCAGCTGAAAGTTTCTACTTCATACTTCTAACCGTTTTTAAGATATTGCTTGTACGTGCTTTTGATAACCTGGATGCACATAGTGACTTTTCATTCTATTAAAAATCACCCTCAACATTCCTTGAACTCTGTAACTAATGCCATTAGCCGTTCCCTAAAACTTCGATTTATGACGCTTATCCGTTTCTAGGAATTCGTGGATATACCCTTTCAAAACCTGGATACTCACCATGCCTTTTGGTCCAAGTCGCTATCCCCTAAAAATTTCAACCCAATACCATTAGCTGTTCCTGGGGTAATGCAGATATGCCTTTTTACAACCTGGATGCACATAGTTTTTTTTATTTAATTTAACATTCACCTCAACTTTCCCTGTAATGTTCAGCTCAATGCCCTAAACCATTCCTGAGATAACCTAGATGCATTTAGAGTCTTTTAATTTTGTTCAATATCCCACTTAACATTTTGTGAAAATTTTTTTACTTACTGCCATTAGCTATTTTTGAGTATTTGTAGATTCACCCGTTGCACTTAGTATCTTACGATTTAATTCAACAGCCTGCTCCCTAATATTCTCTGAAAGATTCTACTGAATTTATGTAGTAAGCTAAGTTTATGTAACTGATACATGTTTTTTCGTGACCAGGATCCATGCAGTGTCTTTTGAGTTACATGAACATCCCTCATAGCATTTCCTGAAACCTTTAACTTTATACTCTATTACTCCTGAAATATTGAAAACATGCCCTTTCAATAACCTGGATTCAGATATTTCATTGAATATATTTCATCATGCTTCTCAACACTCCATGAAAGTTTTGATATGGTAACCTTGGCCGTTTTACAGTACTGAAAGTACACCTTTTTGACAGTTTGTTTTATCATGGTGTATTTTCAATTACTTCCCTACCCTCCTCAGCGTGCCCTGGAAGTTTCAACTCTATACCGTCATCCGTTCGTGAGATATGGCAGATACGCCCTTCTGACAACCAGGATATATATAAAAGCTCTTGGATTAGTTCAATATCGTCCTCAGCGTATCATAGATTTTAACTTAATACCTTAAGCCGTTCCTGAGATATTGTAGGTATGCCCTTTTGGCAACCTGTTTGAACATTGTGTCCTTTAATTTAATTTTAGGTCCTCCTCAGCATGCCTTGCAAGCTGTAACTTAATAAACGTAGTCGTTCCTGAAATATAGCCAATTACGAATATTTTGACAATTGATGTCCTTAAGGCTTCTTCTTCTATTACCTGTCCTATGCCCCCTTGAAATGTCAGTTACTACTATGAAATTACTGGGTGTTACCATCTCAAGCGACTTGAAATGGGATTATCATATTTAACATATCTTAAAACGCGTAAAATACCACGTTTTCCTTCCCTATCTTCTTAAATAATAAAAAAATTCCTAAACCGCATTAGTTGAGAGTCTACCTTTCATTTCTACGCCCAATCCGTGACTACGCCTGTCCGATTTGGTATTCTTGTATTTCCTATTAATTGTCAGAAAGGATGGAGGCAGTCCACAAAAAATGCCTAAGAATTTTTAGTGATTGTAAAGTCATTTGTATCTCTTTTCGGAAAGC
>NC_142803.1:67523763-67601263 GCF_049724085.1 Artemia sp. Qi Xiang Cuo | reverse complement strand
TTGGAACCAAGGCTAGTTTGATGAATTAAAAAGCTGTATAGCTGTACAAGAGGATAAAAAATAGTTTTAGCTAATGCTTTATGTTAGAAGGACTGGCTAAAGTTATTTTACCAGGTTATATCTTTTTGGAGCCGGAATAATTTTTCTCACGTTAATACTCTTTCTCTTCGTTGAAAGTAAAGTTCAAACATGTATACCTTTCTCAATAACATATACTAGGTGTAAACATTGAACGAATTGCCTGAGAACTGTGGGGAGGTTGACATCCCCGAAGACATAATTACTGGACCTTTAAGAAAACTTCCAACTTACAATCTAATGAGCTCCATCTGATCCAAAGTTTATTCGACTACCCGTTCCATAAAAACCTTAAATGCCCCGGGCATAACTTACAATCCTCGCCAATGGACACTGGGGATTCCGTCCAGCATAATGACATTGTTATATGATTTTTGGACTATTGGTAACAAGATGGCTATCTCAAAATTTCAATTGAATTCGTTTTGAGAAAAGAGGATGTCAGGGAGGGGGGCTAGCTGCCCTCCATCATGTTTGGCTCTTAAAAAGGAAACATTTCAAATCAAATGAGCCTCTTCTAAAGTTCCCACGACCACCCCTTCGATAAAAACCTTATATGACCCTGAGGCATAAGTTACAACCCTTACCCTTAGACTCAGGGGGATTGTGTCCACCTCAAAGGCATTATTATATGATCCTTGGTCTGTTTTTGAACAAAAATCCTTCTCAAAATTTTTATCGGATGCATTTGTGGAAAATACAACATAGGAGGGGGGAGCATGTATCCCCGATCCCTTTGACTCTTAAAAAGGGAACTAGAACATCTGGTTTCCGATCCAATGAGCCCCCTCTGGAGTTTATCCGACCACTCTAAAAATTAATATGAGCAGTGTTCAAAACCTATATGCTTTCTAAAAGTCTGAATATAGTTTGTACTTTACTGGAAAAAATTCAAATTAATTTACTGAAAAAAATGTGCATTGTCAGTTTAGTATATATATGCTGATATTTATTCCTTAAAATCTTAATTACTTTTTGTTTTCTTAAAGTTAAAAAAGTGAAAACATATAAAAGAATTTTTTTCAGTAAAGTACAAATTATATTCTGGCATTTAGAAAGCATAGGGGTTTTGATTACCAGTCATATTAGTTTATGCTCGTTTTTGAGTTTGACTCTGTTATTTATTTTAATTTCTGTTTGTTTTCTTGGTAGAGTATTTTACTCTATTTTTTTAATTTTTGGTTTAATAGATTTCTTTACTTTTTTGGAAAAACTTATTTTGTTGGAAAAAGTCTCTTTTAAATTAATTTCTCCTTGTTTTATATTGACGTTTTATATTTTCTTTTTCAGGGAAAAAGAAAAAATAGTTTGAATCTTTCCAATTTTCCTTTAACAATTTACAGTTTGGCCTGCTATTTATATGCTGGAGAAAAATTTTCAGCAAATTTTACCAACATTAACTCTTTTGAAAATCATGACACAAATTCTAGTGTTTAATTTAGTCATATACATATCCTCCAGTTGACCTGATAAATAAAAGCTAACACCATTCCGTCTTTCATTATAATACCATTTGTGCTCTTTCACAGCCTGGACACACTTATGCTCTTTTGATTTAGCAAAATTTTAAGAGAAGAAGCAGTAATAGAAGTGGCCCCGAAAACTTGAACCGTCAGTCTTTCTTGGTATATTTCTGAGATGTCTTATTGGCAACCAGCATATGAACAGTGTGTTTTGATTTTAAAGCAACATTTAGTTTTTACACATTTAGATTGGAAGGCTGATAGCCCTCCAATCACTTTTGACTCTTAACAGGGAACTAGAACTTTTAATTTTCAATCAAACTAGCTCCTTTGAAATACCAATGATACTACTAGCTAGACCCCGGTGCCGTGCCGATGAGGGAAGACCGGCGGTGGTGGAACCAAAACAGCACGCCGCCGGTAAGATGTCGATGGCAGACCGCCGGTGCGATCCATTTTGACCGCAAACATTAATGTTTTCATCAGTCTTTCTCACATCACAGCTTAAATTTACAACAGATTCGAGCTTATTCTTGAGTTCAAAAATTCACTAGTCACTGGCAGGAAACTGTTCTTCTTTTTTATCTATCCAGAGACAAACAAATCTGGTAGGAAGGAATTGGCTCCGACGTTACAGAACACTTTCATAATATAAATTGTTAGATTACATATTAGCTATGTATTCTTAACATAAATAGCCACCAAAATTAATAGTTTTTTTTTCATCGATCATTACTGCACACACAACTTCAAATAACATATAACGAAATTCATCATGTATCTAGGTAAAAATTTGGAATGTAACTTTGACCTTAGAAGCTCAATTTTTTATAATACCCGTTGTCAGTATCTATTTTATGACCATTAAAACAGTTGAAATGGGTGACTTTGATATTGATATGTTTTTTTTGCTCTTTTGGATTCCTAAAAAGCCTTCCTTATATTAAAAACTGGTTTTTAATAACAATTTTAAAAAAATGTATTTTAATGTTTTTTTGGCTTCTTTATAGAATATATGTCATGTAGGCTAAAGCTGAACTGCTGCTTTTTTATTGCTTTTGGCTGCTCTTTTGAATATTATTTATTTTTTCTTTTGGGGATTCATTCCAAATTATAAACTGATAAATACCTAATATCAGTCAAATTATAAACTGCATCTAAAAGGAGTAAATTTATCAAATTGAAAAAAAAACATGATGGACACTTCACATGAGAACACTTCAAATACAATGAAACAAAAAACACTTGGTGGTTGTTTCGGTATGGAGAAAAATGAAGTGTCAGGTATTTTCTGATGAAAAGCGGATAGCTCATCCGTTTTAAATGTAATTAAATGAAATAATAGTTAGACCGAGGTAGCTCCAGGGAGATTTTGAGATTTTATTCCCAGTTCGTCACTTTTAATCCAAGCAAAATGTTAGGGTAGGATACTTAGTATCAGGTATTGAGTTAAGCTTTCATTTCAAAATGCTCAGACAAATTACGAAATTTAAGAAAGTCGCAAAAATAAGTCACTTGTGATCAAATTGCTCAAAAACTCCTTTTTGTCCCCAATCCAGGTTCAAAGCTTCTGGTGCGGTCATATCCATGGAGATCTCCAAAGAGTTGCTTTTTAAAATAGCTTTAAAACGTAGGTGGGAGTATTTAGCCTTTTTTGCTTTTCTTCAAAGCTTTGAAAATATTGTTATAATATTCCAAATGTTACATTTGTTATATTTGTGCATACTTTTGGTAATCATTTGTGGGGTGATCGAATTTTTTAAACCGCTGTAGATATGTAAGAATGTTGCAACATCTAGTACCTAGAGGTCATAAAAATCCCAAAGACTCCTCCTTGAACCTCCTACATTGAAAGCTTTTATTATGTCCCGGCCTTTTAAAGTAACTTGGGCACTGGACAAAGGGCGCCATTGTCACTCTAGCGCAACAATAGGTGGGGATGTCGATATCGCTTTCGTCACACCAATTCGTTTTAGTGTGAATCTGCCTTGTACTTATGAATGAATGTTTTTAAAGTAAACCCGTTTCATCATAGAGACAAAAAAACGGGTTGGACACAAATGTCCCTTTCCCTTTGGACGATAAAACTATACAAGTGCTGTATCAAGTATAACTCACGAAAATCTTGTTAATTTTTGTCAACTTTTCAACTTTTTGGCATTCCTTCTTTCAATAAAAAAATCAAGGTATTATAACTTAAATATAATAACTCCCTATCCCCCCTCTGGGTACCATCTTGATAGGATACCGTCTCTGCTTTAAATTAAAAAAAAATAATTAACTTGTTGGCATCCCTGCTTTCAAAAAAATCGAGGTATTATAATTTAAATATGATAGCTCACTACCCCCCCCCCCCTCCTCTGGATACCACCTTGATAGGATGCCGTCTCTGTTTTAAATTAAAATAAATAACTTTTTGGCATCCCTGCTTTCAATAAAAAAATTTCGAGATATTATCATTTAAATGTAATACCTCCCTACCCCTCCCTCTGGATACCACCTTGGTAGGATACCGTCTCAGCTTTTCATTAGAAAAAGTATTTACTTAATAATCAACTAGGTCACTATATGGTTAAAAAAAACACGCAAAATGACGTTAAACAGCTTAGTGTTCCTTGAAAAAAAAATTGAGGGTATGAGTAAAGGGGTACAAAGACAACAACAAAAATGTCGAATTTATTCAGATATACCTCAAATTATTGGAAAACTGAGGCATAGATTCGCCGTGGCATTCAATGAGGTCCAAAGAATCTAATTAAAAGGGAGCACACACAAAAGCCAAATTAGGCCAGTAGCCTATGAGAAATCGCAAAATACACAAGACAATGAACAAGTCCCAATGGGAGGCCTTGGGTCTATCAAAATATTTCAATAGTTTCCCAGGGAATTTGATATCATTTTCTTCTTTCTCCACTTTAAATGAAAATTATCTTTTTGGCATCCCCTGCTTTCAATAAAAAAAGATGAGGTATTATCATTTAAAAATGATAGCCCCCTATCCCCCTCTATAGGCAATAATTTACAATTTATTTATGAATCATATTTTTGGGGTAACTTCCGTTTCAATATTTAATTCCTCAACCTTTTACATAGCTTAGTCTATAACTAAATTTTGTCTCAATAGAAGGTTGTTGTTGTTGTTGTTTTTTTTTTTGTTTTTTTTTTTGGGGGGGGGGGGGTAAAAATGGTAAAAAAAAAAAAATTTGGGGGGGGGATAAAGACGTTTCAAAAAGAAGGCTGTATTTTCCATAAAATGTTCAACGATTGAGTATTAAACATAAAGACAATCTTTATCAAAAAACACCAAAGAAAAAAAAAATTCTGGTAACTTACAATTCAGCTGTAGAAACAATCTGTCAGCTGTTAGTTTCAAAATCCAACTGAAGGCTGAAGCTGTATAGTAGTGAATGCGTTCTATAATTCTATTCAGCTTGAAAATAAAATTCTTGACTACGGATGATGTAAGAAATAGCGATTGGGAAACTGCATTCGAAAAGATTTAAACTCATTTCATAAAGACGATACTTTTTTTGTCAACATATGAAGAACTGTGTATATTGCAATATTTACCATTGCATATTGCATTAAGTAACAAAAGAGACGAAGATTAACGAACAAGAGAGTAGTGAAGAATTATGGTATGCGAAGTAATATTTGGCAGGGGAAGTCACTGGTGATAAATCGCTAGGGTTGGCATCGTGATTGCGTGATTTTTGGGGGTTCGGGGAACCAAATTTTGTTTCGGGGTGAAGCATAGATTTTTGGGGAAATGCCCGAAAATTCGGGGATAATGCAAGCCCTGCTTGATTTCTAATTAGGAAAATCGAAATACTAAACCACACGAGAAGAAAAAGTCCGATTTTACGGTTGACACAATAAAGAATTGCCACAAAATTAATTCAAAGTCGACTGAACGCCGCCGCCTCCGCCGGTGGTGGCGTGCCTGCGGTGTGTCGGTGGCGTTGCGACAATTCGGCGTCCGTCGACCTGGACTCTCGTCGGCGGCATTCGGTCGATCCGCCGGTGGGGCGCCAGGGTCTACTACTAGCTATGATAGAGCATTCCTGCCTATTTCCTTATAAGCCCTATAGTGCTTATATGCCCTTTTAATACTTGCATGCATATATGTTTTTCGTTTAATTGAAACTCCTAAACGTTCCCTAAAAGTTTTAACTGAATGCCATTAGTGTCGTTAGTTACAGTAACCGTAGAAGCAGCATTAAATGGATACACACAGGGTCTTCTGGCTAGCTCAAAATCCACAACCTATGAGGGTATGAAGGTGACATTTTCTGAGAATATTTCTATTGTACGGAAGACAACCTGCTATCTGTGTGCAGGTTGTTAATTAGGACATATCAGCAAAATCTTAGGAACAGTTTTGTTTTTGAAATTAAAACTTACAATACTAGTTGTGGGGGTTGTTGAACTAACCAAAAGACTATTTTTGGATCATAATACTAATGCTTCTACTCCTACAACTACTGCTACTTTTACTATTACTGCTACTAAAACTAAGACTACCACTATTAACTGTGCTCCTACTGCTGCTACTATATTTACACGGCATAACTTAAAGCCATAGCCCGAAGGCTCTGAGGGATTAAGCCAACCGTGGAAGCATTTTTATGCGGTCTTTGGACTATTTTAAACAAAATCATCATCACACAATTTCATTCAGATGCATTTGGTGAAAAGGGGGGTAGTTGGGTGGGGAGAAGAGGTGTTACTTGACCTTCATCACTATTAACTCTTAAAAGGGAACTAGAACTTGTAGCCACGTTGATCTGATGGTAAGTGGAGAAATAAGATTGACATGGAATGTTGAGAAGCAGTTTCAGAAATACAAAGCAATTGTGAAAGCCTAAGTGACATTCGGCTAATGAAGATGTCTTTTGAAAAAATGAAGGAAAAGTTCTAAGACTAGAACGGGGGTGTCGGCTAAATAAGTGAGGTTTTTACTCAGAAAGAAGGTAAATCTAGAAACGGAACTGTCATATATCAAAGTACTTATCTTTCCAGGTTTTTAGAACGAATCAATGGTTTTGAGGGTGAAGGTTTCGTTTTTTTTAACTGCTCTCCTAGCAAATTTTCGCTAGAAAAATGCTCCTGGTTCATTTTTGCGCTAAACTGGTGTCTATCTCAAAGCAGGTGTTCAGGAGTACTGTAAATAGAACTCACCACAGCATTATGATTGCCATTCTTAGCGGTTTATCACTATTTCTAGTGATTTTTTACATTGCCTAAACAAAAAATCACTACATTAGCACATAAATCACTAGATTATTGAAGAAAATCACTAAAGAAACCAAAAAATCACTAAAATCAGGTGATTTTTATTTTAACAGGCTGCAACCTTACATAGCATATTTAAAAGCTTAACATGCAGAAATATTTTGAACTGGAATTGCTTTGAATAGCCTTTGGTTTGTTTCTCGTCTACTTTATTGGATTCGAGCATATTGAAAATCAAAACATGGAGTTGTCACTTATCAGTAGCCAGGGTATAGCCCCATCAGTTAATATATATAGCCTAATAGGAATTTATAGTATAGCCTAGGAAGAAACAAAGACCATAGCCTAGGGTACTAAACTAGTTTGCCGACCGTCGGAACAATATTCTGTACTTTAATCAGCACACAAACCACAAAACAACTGACTCAGATATGATTTATACCTTACCTGAAAGCTCTGCCATTGCTTGCAGGACTTCAGTTTTCGAATCTTAAAAATCAGGGATAAGACTTAAGAATTCGGGGAGTTTTTGGGGAAAAGCCTTCAAGATTCGGGGAATTTTCGGGGTAAAAACAAAATGGAATTTTGTTGCGAAATTTCGGGAGCAAAATTGGTTTTAGCTTGGTTTTCTGGCTCAAGTTGGGCTTGGATTCAAGTAGTAAATCAAGCCTCTAAAAGAGTAGGTTTTAGAACAAAAGCAAGGGATTGGAACCAATAGCTGAAAACCCTTAATGCTGACATTGCGGCAAAAACTTCAAAATTGTTTTAAATTAAAGAAAATAGGCTGAATTACTCTCTGGAACTCCATTGCCTTAGGTTTTACAATATCTATACTGTTTTATTCTCTAAGCCTGAAAACAAGACTTTCATGTCCTTTATTATCAGAAAGATGACAAAAATAAAGCATAGAAAGGCAATTATCAAATACAGAGCAACAACATTTGCAATGATTTAAGCTTCTCATTGTTCTATTTAAACAACAATTGTGTTTCGACAGTCATTCTTACAGAATCAGGACTAAATTCAAACTTAAGCGCAAAGAAAGAGGTATTGAAGAAGGGGCAGCCCCCTTCATATATGTAATTTTTTGTTCGTTTCAATGTTGCTCCTTAGGCGTATTTTCAGATAAAAAAAACAAAACTTTTTTTTATTTTATTTTAAAAATTTCATCCCCTGGATATCTTCCCCATGGAAAGTTCTCCCTGCGGGAAATCCTTCTGTAGAAAATTCAATCTTTTATCCAAAAAAAGTATGCATACTTCCCCATAACACTTCTTATGCATAAAAAATGGACAAATTTTATATATTTAAGAATTGTCCCCAGGGTCTTTGGGAGATCAAATCCACTCCAAAGACAAATTTATTGGGTCTCTAAACTATTCTGAAAAAAATGCTACGGCATCTCTAAACTTTGATTAAATGAGTTGGAGAAAAGGGTGTGAAAGGGGGCATAATTGCCATCAACATGGAAAAACTATATGGTCTGGGCAAGTCCACATTTTTGCAGATAGCAGCTTTAACCCTCTATAGTTGCGTCCTCTGATACACTGAATCTGATTGTGTTATTTTCGTTAAGATTTTATTAGATTTTTAGAGAGATTTTTCTCCTTTTTTTAAAAATCAAGCAACTTTTCTCAGGTTCGTAGTCTTTGAATAGTAATACTGAACTTAATGAGACTTATATATTTGAAATAATCATAGTAAGCCGATTCTTTTGATATATCTATTAGCATCAAAATTCCGGTTTTTAGAGTTTCGGTTAGTATTGAGCTGGGTTGCTCCTTACTTACACATTGTTACCACTAACTGTTTGAACACATGTAACTATAAATACCAGTAGCAACTTTTCATTGTCATTACTATCAGTAATTCATTAATAATATTGAAAAACCAAACAAATATTGTTTGCCGTTTCTAGATAGGTAAGTTAAATAGACAAAATTCAACCTACAAGTAAGTGGCAATGTTAAAACTTAAAACAAACAGGAAGTATATTAAAAAATTAAATTTAAACTTAAATTAAAAAGGGATTTTGACGACAATTGATGCATCATTGGTTGTTCATTCTGATTCTAAGGTTCTAGGTGTTCACACCCCCCCCCAGAAAATCCCCCTGTGGAAAAAAAACAAAATTACTTTCACCCCCCCCCCCAAAAAAAATACCAAAATAAAATATTCCCAATCCCTTCCCCCCCCCCCCAAAAAAAAATACCCAAATAAAACCCTACCGAAAATACCCCCTCGGAACATACATATTTTCATATTTTGCTTCTAATATGCTTTTCTTTCTTTTGGTTACCACATAATTACTATATAGTCACCGATTAACCCCCACCCCTGCGGCTGTCCATGTTCCAAATGTAGTACTTATTGAGGTCTCTTTTTTATATCAGCCCATCTAATGCCTGGACATGATAGCTATATGCTACAAATCATACAAAAGTTACTTATTATTATTCTTCACACTAATAATATTTGGCATTAATAACCAACGGTTAATGATAAATAAGAACATTAATAGTTTAAAACTTCACAAGAAAATAATATGACCCTAATAACCAAATTTTTACTTTAAGCTGTTATCTAACTTTCCTTTGAATTATATTTTTGAGGTCACTTCCCTTTAAATCCCCTATTTCCAGATCTTGTACATAGTCTATAGCTAAATTTTGCCTCATTAGAAGGGGACGGGGCGGGGAAGGGGGTGGTGCAATTTTTACGGTAAGAAAAATGTATTTAGGGATAGTTCTTAAGAAGAAATACAATTATACCACATTTCCTTTAAATTCTTTTGTTTTTATTTCAGAATTATTCTTCATGCAGGGTTAGTAATTGTTAAAACCTCAGAAGTTGTAAAGGTAGGCCTAGATACCTAAATAAATTTACGAGGCTATCCCTAATTCGAGCAGAATATATTTTGCGTAAGATTTTCTTCGCCTAACTAACAGCTTTGGAAGACCGTAAAAAGATCCTGAAACTGCAGTTTAAAATATTACGTCCACTGATAATATTACACGGGTAAAGGGACAAGGATAATAATTGCGAGGGGAATGGAAGGTGAATATGTTTGAGGATAAAAGTTGGAATGACAAATACAATCCTCAGATAAAAAAGAAAAGAACTTAATTTTTACCCACCGAATGGAACAAAAATTTAAACCTTAAGAATTCCTAGCAAAAAGATCCATTCATTCAATATATCATGCATTCAATCATTAGGTATTAAACATTAATAGAGTATGTCCAAAACCAAAAATAGCAAAAGAAAACATAACTTAAACTTACGATTCGGCTTTTTAAAAACAATTCTCCTTTAGAAGTTCAATTTCAAAACCCAAAATCCAACTCAACGTTCCGTTAAACAACTTCAAGCATAATTCTTGGCTAATTTTGTCAACATTGTCCTGACCACGAATGATGCTACATTCGAAATGGTTTAATCTAAATTCAGAAAAATGATACTTTTGTGAAGATATGAAGAACCGTCTATACTTAAACTCTATCGATCTGGTTTTTGTGCAAAGTAACAAAGGAGACGAAAATTACCGAACAAGAGAGCAGTGAAAAATTACGGTATGTAAAGTAATATTTGCTTGGGATAGTCACTGGAGGTGACATCATGATTAAGGTATTCTCGGGAAAATTTCGGAGATTCAGGGAACCAAATTTATTTTCGGGTAACACAGAGATTTTTGGGGAAATCCCAGAAAATTCGGGGATAGTGGAAGCCCTTATTGCTTGTTTCATACGCTTTGAAAAGTATACCAAATGCAGCGTTGATACATTATAAAACTACTTTTCTTAAACTAACGACAATAAACATGTACACGACATGCCAAACCAGTTTCCCGACCTATACTTTATTCACATATTCCGACTTGTCAATCAGAACAACAACATGGGACACAGCCAGTTTTCCGACAAGCTCCTTTACATTTAAACCTGCAGGTTATTATATTGAAAAAAAAAAGTTAAGATATCAAAAAGTAGACAAAAACATTTAAACCTTCAGATACTTGTATTGTAAACAGACAAAATTATAATATTCCAAAGTAAAAAATGTAAAAAGAAACAGTATTAACTTAGAAAACAGAGCTTTCACTCTTTCAAACATGTCTGACAGTAAAACTTTGTTCCTTTTGACTTTAAGAAGTCATTTAACTTTTTTGATGACCCGGCGTAATTGGTTGATAGGTCTTCAGTGATTTAATGCCAATGCATAAGCCCCCGCACCCTTCACAAGTGACACAAAAAGCATCCACGACCATTCCAAGCCATATACAATAAGTGCACCACCAACTCCTATAATCGGATTACTTTTTCAAGTTAAAAGGATTAAATTTGATATTGTTTTGGACTTTGCCATTGAGTAATTTGATGCAAGTGTAGACTTGTACGTGCGGATTATAGCATTCTTTATGGTTGTCACTCAAGCAAAATTTTATGAAGGAATGAAACCGCTTCAGGCTTTGCTGGATAAAATATTAGCAGAGCAGAAAAGATTTTCTGTCTCAATAATTTCCCTTCAAGATGAAGTTAGGCAAATATCAGCTGAAAATGCGAATCTACGAGAGGAATCCAAAAAGCTTCGAAATGATCTAGAGCAAGAAAAATTGCGGAATAACGATTTGGAGAGTAAGCTTCTGGACATTGAAGTGAGAGAAAGAAAGTTGAATTTGATTGTTCATGGTCTGCCTACTGAAAAGCATAATAAATCAGTGACTAGCAACGTAAAGTCTCTTCTTTCTGACAAATTGCAAGTTACCGAGGACATTTCTCTTACCAAGTGTTATCGCCTTGCGAGAAATAGCAGTTCAAACGTCACTAGTAGGAAAACTAGTGTTCGACCGGCCCCTGTGTTTATATTGCTAGACACAGATCATAGCATTCAGGCGATTCTCAGTGAGGTGAATAAGTTGAAGGGTAGTGGAATTCGCATTTGCACTGATCTCCCACCAAAGCTAAATTTCCTACGGAATGATCTATTATCCAAGGGAAAGGACATGCGTGATTCGGGTTCGGTTCATCGTACGCGTATTAAACAAAAAGGGAGTAAATTATGGCTCGAGTGTAAAAAGTCTTCGTCTTCACAGTGGGCTAAGATTGACTAGTTACGGTGATTAATAATGACATTCGTTTGGTGACATTATTTTTATTACTTTATGTAATGTTTCGCTGTTCATAGGATCTATTATTTTTATGTCTTGTGAGGTTTTTTGCCCGTTTGTAGACTTATTATAAGTTTTTTTTTCTGTCTTTTTTGTATGTTTCTATTATTTTTATTTCTTGTGAGGTTTTTTGTCCCTCTGTAGCTTATTATAAGTTTATTTTCTGTCTTTTTCGTTTGTTTCTATTTATAAGAAGTAATTAAGTACAATAATTTTTTCTGTATCCACATTTCATGTTACAATAAATAAGTTCAGTTACTTTCACTTGTTTCTATTTGTTTTCAAACAGTTTCTTTTTCTTTCATCATTATTTTCAAATTCTCGCTGGTTCAGTTGTTTTTGCTACGTTAAGACTCAGACGGTGTGCATATTGCGTAAGTTTCTGCTAGTCCTGATCATAATTCTGATTATCTACATTGGATGATAATTGCATTTGGGATAGACTGAGAGACCTAGAGTCTAACCCTTTTGACTTTTCCATTTTCCAGAGCCATGATAAATTTTTTGGAAATGAGATAAATGATGGTGGGCTAATTAATTTTCCAAAATGTAGATATAAATTACCTTCCGAGGTTTCTGATCTTCCCAGTACCAGGGTTGTGAGAAAAGGATTTTTAAATTGTAGAGTTTTTTTTAGTTCACAGGACGATCTTGTCGATGTAGTTCATAAGATATCTTGTCATGTCGTTGGATTCTGTGAGACTTTTCTCATAGACACGGCTCCTCATATTGCTTTTCCTGGATATCAATTTACTTTCAAAACCGACTGACAAGGTGGTTTGGCAGTATTAGTTAAAGATGGTATCTATTTTCGACGCCTTGTAAATCTAGAAGGTTCTCATGAGGAAATGCTTTTTGAAGTAATGGTAACTGAAATTAGTCTTGGAAAAAAAGATATAGTTTTTTGCGTAGTATACCGACCTCCTTCTTCTCCAGTCAAGTCTTTTCTCTCTAAACTCCATGATTTTTTGCATCAATCTCATTTTCAAAATAAAGATGTTATCCTCTCTGGAGATTTCAACATTGACCTTCTAGAAGCTTCAAATGAAGCTTCTGTTGAATTATTGTCTTCTTGCTTTTCTGCATATCTGCTTCCTACTTGCCTGATACCTACAAGAATTTCACCTAGTTCTGCTTCTCTCATTGATAATATTTTTACATCTTTACCAATTAAAGCAAATTTTGCAATATTATCTGATATATCGGATCATGTCCTGCTGGTTTCAGATTTAGCTTTTACTTATAAAATACCGCAGGTAAGTAAGGAACGTCCAGTACGGTTAATAAATAAAATAACATTAAAAAACCTGAATGAAAGCCTTGGTCTATTGGATTGGCAGGATGTAATATCCACGGAGGATACAGATGTGGCAACTGATACTTTCCTAAGAAATTTCAATTGCGGCCTTGATTCTAGTTGCCCATTTGTTACGAAGAAAATGTGCAGAGAAAAATTTCCTATAAGGCCGTCGAAAACGTCTGGAATTTTGATATCAGTTAATAAAAAAAACCAGTTATTTAAAAAGCAGTTAAAGAATCCAACTGATTATAATATTAAAAATTTTAAAATCTTCAAAAATAAATTAACCGCACTGATACGATTGTCGAAACATAGGTATTATAAAGAGTCTTTCGAAGAAGCTCAAAATTCTCCTCGCAAAACGTGGTCTTTAATTAATTCTATTATTAAAAAACAAAGGAATTCTAAGTTGCCTGAAGTTATAAATTTAGAAGATGAATCGACGACTAACAAATTGGAGGAAGTGGCTGATGTTTTGAATACTTATTTCGCTAGTATAGGAGAGAAAATTGTTTCATCAGTAATGAACCAGTTTGATTCACGCAGTAATAAACATTTTTGTTCGTACCTTCCATCTCCTCAAAGTAATTCAGTTTTTCTTACGCCTATTTCTCGGTCTGAAATAACAAAAATAGTGTGTGATCTAAATCCAGGTAATTCAGCGGAAATTGACGGGTCTAGTTCTATAATTGTTAATGAAATATTGTCTGCAGTAATTTTGCCATTACAGCATATAATTAATTTTTCATTTAAAAATGGAGTTTTCCCGTCTGCTTTTAAAGAAGCGAGGATAATTCCGCTTCACGAAGGTGACTCTCCTGAAAACCCATCAAATTACCGCCCTATTTCTATTTTGTCAGCATTTTCTAAAATATTTGAGAAGGCAATTTATAAGACGTTCTATAATTTTCTTAAATCGTTTAATTTTTTCACAAATTCCCAGTTTGGTTTTGGGTCTGGACACAATACTGAACACGCTATCATTGCTCTCATCCAATATATTCATGAATGCTTAGATAGAGGTGAAATTCCAGCAAAAATATACTTGGATTTTAAAAAAGCATTCAATACAATATCCCATTGTATTCTTTTTCGTAAATTGGATAATTGTGGTGTACGCGGACCGGCGTTGGATCTAGTTAAATCTTATCTTGATAAGAGAAAGCAACAAATAGATGGAGGTAATTTTCTCTCTTCGCCTGATCCTCAGTCCTCGATGGTTGGGGTGCCTCAGGGCTCTTTCCTAGGTCCTCTGCTTTTTCTAGTTTATATAAATGATTTTCACCGCGCTTTGGCAATCCCATGGCTCAGCAAACATTTTGCTGATGATACGGCAGTTTCAATTTCTGAGAGGAATGACGAGGAGTTGGATGCAAAACTTGATACTTCATTTTCTAATGTTCTTGAATGGTGTTCTGCAAATTTTATTGCTTTGAATTTATCAAAAACTAATTTCATAATTTACGGCAGGAAGTCAAATATATGCCCTCGTATTACCCGAGTTACTTCTTCAAAGTATCTATTATCAATATCTCGGGCGAATGTGATAAAGTACCTTGGACTTATGATTGATGAAAGATTATTTTTAAAACACACATTCAAAATATACGCTTAAAGATTTCAAGGTATGTTGGTTTAATGCGGAGGTTGAAGCATTATTTGCCCTACTCTGCTTTACGAAGCATTTATTTTGCTCTGATTCAGTATATTATTAATTATTTTTCTCTAGTATATTTATCTACATTTAAAAGCCATATTAAACCAATACAGATTTTACAAAATAAAGCAGTAAGAATCCTCAAACTTTTTATTTCATCGCCTATTTCACTACCAAATAAGTCTTCTACAGCATCTTTATATACTTGTTTAGATATACTTCCAGTTTCTCAAAAATTTACTTTTGGAGCAATTATTTTCAAATTTAATTATGACATTAATAAATTACCGCCGTATTACCTCAATCAAAGTTTGTTCTCCCGATCACAAGACTTACATCGTTATAACACGCGACAAAAAAACGAGTATCTACAATGACAAGTATAGTACTGAGAGATCTAAATTTGCCCCGTTTGTATCAATAGCACGGTGCTGGGATGCTCACAAGGATTTTATTTATAAATTTTCTTCTATCCATTTAATAAAAAGGAATCTTAAATTTCATTTAGTTCAGGATTATTTTTAATTAAGTGTCTTTTTAATATGATTAAGTTATTTGTTTGGATTTTTGTTCTATGTGAATGTGGGCCTCTCGGCTATCTTTTAGTATGAATTTATATTTAATAATATTGATCTCTCTTTTTTTTATATATATATTTATATTTATATTTGGATCCTGGGCTAGCTGCTACTTTCATATTATTTTTGTATTATTGTATCTTTGCCGTCGTAATTATCTTTGTATTGTAGCGTAAAATTTTTTATTGTATCTTTGTCTAGGCCTAGTTTTTCGAGCTTGTCTCCCCATGGGCCTATGTCAATTATATACATGTATATGTTAATAATAAAATGATTGAACTTAAACTTGAACCGTCCCCAGAACTCCTTGAAGCTTCTTTAAGTTTCTTCAACCTGTTTTTATCACAGAAACGTCGTGGCGACAATTCAATTTGAAAAATACTAAATTTTGCTGAAAGCTGCGATTTAAATTGAAATATACGAAATCTTGTTGAGCATTAATTTGATATCAAAAATACTAAATCTTGTTGAGTGGTGATTTGATTTGAGAAATACTAAACAGTTTGAAATATTCATTTTTTTTGGAAAAACTTACCACTAGCTTCAGAATTTCATCCTGAATCCAAATATAACATTCATTTCTATTGCAAATTACTTTCTAAATTGCTTCTAAGCTTCTTTAAAAACAGCAAAACTTCTTTCATCCAAACAAATACTTTATGGCAGCTACATATACAGTTTTACAAATATCAGATAAACAGCACTTAATCTAAAAAAACTAATCTCTCATATCTAACTCTTCATCATCACTTTCTGATGCACTAGGGGTGTCACTGTCTGGTGTTCTAGGGGCCCTATCGATACCAGAGGGACAGAGCTTTGCAGCTTCAATCAAAAAATTATAAAGTCGGCCTTTTCGCTCAAAATTTTGCAGAAATTTGAAGCGCAACACATACTGGTCCATGTATACTGTTTTCATCCCTGGTCTTTTAGAGTGCTTTTTGAAGCATCTCCACAGACTTTCTATATTTTGAGTATGAATGGAACAGTCCCGTGGATCAAAAAAATTGGCTGAATGATTGATTTGGAAATGAGTATATCCATGGCTGGACAATGTATTATAAGCTCCCCATTTATCACTGTAAATAACGCTTCCAGGCTTAATATATTTTTTTTATAATAGGAAGTAAAGTTTTCTTGTTTCTTTGGAAGCCTTCTTGGCCATCAGTCAGGGCTACAATAATTTTCTTTTGCTCTCTCTCTCTCTATTCCACCAAAAACCCAAACTTGCCGTGAAATCCTTCCCCTGTTGTACTTTCTTCTTGCCATTAAAGTTTCATCGATTTCAACTTCAACACCCTGCCCTCCTATAGGTTCTTGGTTTCCTTTCCAAGCCATCAGAACTTCTGAGGAAAAGGACCTCCAGTCAATGCTTGTTTTTTTACTTATCTGGAGTTCCTCAATAACCGTTTGATGGTCCCAATGTTCCGACAGAAAGTGATTTATAAATATCAGGATTCGATTAGGCCTAATCCTGGCCTGATGCAAGAAACTCCTTTTTCTATCGGATACTGAATAGCTGCAAAATCTTCTCTTTTTGATCTTTAGGATAACATAGCTCTTGCTGCATTTCCACATATTTTCAGATGCGTAATAGTTGCATGGTGTATTGCAGCTTTGGCACATTACTAGTGATGGTAAGACACCATGAGTCCTGAAAAACTTTCTGCTTTCTTCATCATTATTTATAAATCTGTTTATTGCAGTATAGTATGACATTTCATATGACTGGCACATAGACATTTTCTAATAACTGGCAATATACAAATCAGAACAGTATAAAAGGATATTTTTCTATCTGAGTAATCTGAATTTCTTTTCTAGTTTTCAGCCAAAATATAACCAAAGTCCAAATTCTAAACTGTATCTTAGTTCTGATTCAAGAACAAATTAAACAGGGGATACCTATTTTGTACAGCTTCACACAAAACTAGGTTAAATTATGAAACTAGGTTAAGCTATGAAACTAGGTCACTTTAAAGTGACCTATCTAGCTGATTAGTTATTAAGTTACGAAACTAGGTCACTTAATTAGGTCACTTTAAAGTGACCTAATTTATTTAGTGGTATGTATTTGTATCAGATCCTGGCGCCAGGTTAGCGCATCGACTGAACGCCACCAATAAAAGGCCCGGTTGACCACCGCCGAAGTGTCGCAATGCTGCCGGCGCGAAAAAAATTTGGTTCCCCAAAAGTCAATCAATCAAGGTGCCACCACCGAAGTGCCAAAACGCCGCTAGCGCGCCACACGTGGCGTGTCTGGCACTATGAGCATCCAGTTTCAAATAGTTCATGGTAGCAACCTGTAAGTAAGGAGCGACCCGGCTCAATAGTAATCAAAACTCTAAAAAACTGAAATTTGATACCAATGGAACATCAACAGAATCGGATTTTTATCGAGTAACCTTATCACTTAGTGAACTAGGCTGACTAGAAAGTTATGACTAGGTCACTCGGATAAAAATCCGATTCTGTTGATGTTCCATTGGTATCAAATTTCAGTTCTTTAGAGGATTCTTGGGGATTTGGGGAACCAAATTTTATTTCGTGCCGGCAGCAGTGCGACACTTCGGCAGTGGCTAACCGGGCCTTTTATAGGTGGCGTTCAGTCGATGCGCCGGCGTGGCGCCAGGGTCTAATAAAAAATGAATAATTCAAACTGTATAGTATTTTTTCAAATCAAATCACCGCTCAACAAGATTTAGTATTTTCATCTCAAATCACTGCTCAACCAGATCTAGTATATTTCAAATCAAAGCTTTCACCAAAATTTAGTATTTTTCAAATTGATTCGCCGCCGTGATGTTTCTGTGATAAAAACAGGAAAATTGAAGAAACTTAAAGAAGCTTAGAAGTAATTTTGAAAATAATTTGTGACAGAAATGAGTGTTATATTTGGACTCAGGATGAAATTCTGATGCTAATGGTGTGTTTTTTTTTATCTAGCTGATTAGTCTGTAAATGTATACCACAGTACACAGAATATATCAGTAAGCTTATCGCAGATCATTTCTGGTCTTCGTTCTCGTTACAAACAAAAAGCTCCCCCAACTTATTTCTGCATTAGCGGGAATGCGGGTTAGTCTGTTTACGATTGTTTCAATGCACTTTGATGGAAACAATCGAAAACAGAATACCCTCCAGCCCCGCTAATCTGACTTCGCCTATGTTTATATCTGCAAAAACGTTCTCCTGAGCACTCGCACCCCGGTCCGGGTTTTTATAATGGGTGAGATAGAGAATGATCATACTGGATAATTATATGAACTGTGATGTAAACCTTACCCCTTTCCAAATATACTACCTACTCTTTTTTGTCAGAAATGAATTTTACCCCCACCCCTATATACCAATTCAGGGTATATATTTGCACATTAGGGGGTGGGGTTAAAGTTTAAACTTACCTCCCATTTACATCAGAAATAAAATTTTATCCCAGCCCCCTAATATGCAAATATATACCCTGAATTGGTATATAGGCTATAGGGGTGGGGGTAAAATTCATTTCAAACAACAATTATTATATTTGGAAAGAAGATAAAAGAAGGCATTGAGTGGTATATTCACTTTATTTGTAAGTCAATAGGCTAATATGATTTGGTAAATGTTTACCCTTTTTTGTAGGGGTACAATATTTGGTAAATTTTTGCAATTCATATTATTGTCATACAAATATAGTGAACATACAACTTAGTACCTTTTCTTATGTTCTTTATGAATATAACGATTGCTTCTAACAGAAATTCAAATTTAAGGCCTTTTTGAGCTCTTGAAAATGACAAAAATAGTTCTAGTTTTGATATAAGTTTAGAATTGTGACCCCTGATAAAGAGACATGTTAAGAAAACAATTCTTACTTTAAAATATATATAATGATCCTAGTTAACATATTATCCAAGGGGAGAACCTTTATCACCAAGTCTTTCCTCTTCTTTCCTTCTTTTTCCAACTTAAAAGAAAAAAATTACAATATTTTCCATGCTGTGAACATAATGCATAAATCTTTTGAAATTACAGCTCTAAATTGTTCTTGGTAATTATTTAGCCTTGTGACACCTGATAAGGAGACATGTCAAGAAAACAATTCTTACTTTAAAGACTTAAGCAACGTTGGTTTTGGAAACATTTTCTTTTAAGCTTGAAAAAGAAGGATTTTTAGAGGAAAGACTTGGTGATAAAGGTTCTCCCCTTGGATAATATAAGCACTAGGATCATTCTACATATTTTAAAGTAAGAATTGTTTTCTTAACATGTCTCCTTATCAGGTGTCATAAGGCTAAACAAATACCAAGAATTTAAGACGAGTGAAGCCAAATGAGAATCAGATATACAATGCTTAGAGCTTTTGAAATATTTGCCATTGGCGGCATAATGGAGACAAGTGCTAAGGCACTGTCGGCAGAGTAGGCAAAGTAGACCATTATGGTCCGTTATCACCTGAAAAAGCCACAATGAAGAAAGGCCTTGGGTCGCTAGGCAGTGTGGCCAGATGGTGAACAAAAAAGTAATCCACAGCCTTTGAAAAACAAGCCAAAAATAAGCCAGACAATTTTTTGCCCAAAATTTAACTTTACTTTTAATGGTGTCCAAGTTTTGACGGTCGTTTTATAGAATTACTCACCACTATTCAGGTCCTTTGATCCTACTGGCAATATCCACCTTTCAATTTGTTCCTTGGTTTGCGGAAGTTCAGTTCCAGTGTAGAGATTATTTTGAGGCTGCATTTAGTAGAATTGCGATAAACCGCTACCCCATGTGGAACTCTAGACTTTACAGAAATTCCCGCGCGGTAAGTTCAGAAAATACTCTACCGTGCTTACTTTCCTGTCCAACAGTTCGGGGAAAATTATTGACAAGGACGCCCACTGGCTCAATTTCTCCTGTGTTAGTTCGAGCACTGTCCGCTTGTGCGCCGCAATTTCTGTGTCCCATAATTTCACTGAGCTGGACCTCCAATTACTATAATGATACTCTGTGCCTGCCCCAGGCCCTGGGGGGTAGTGAGGACACCTGAATTTTTGCTATCTGACTTTTGAGCAATTTTTAACTTAATGGCTGTCTCAAAATTTTTATTGGATGTATTTGGGGAAAAGGAGCATGGGGGGGCTAGTTGCCCTCCAATCTCTTTTCACTCTAAAAAACTGAACTAGAACTTTCAATTTCCAATCAAATGAGCCATCTCTGAAGTTTTTACAAGCATCCCTTCAATAAGAGCCACATATCCCCCAGGGCATAACATACAACACCTGCCCCTGGGCCCTGGGGGGGGGGGCTGTGTTGACCCTGGAGTTTTTGTTATATGATCTTTTAACTATTTAAAAAAAAGCTATCTCAAAGTTCTTATCGGATGGGTTTGAGAAAAAAAGGGACTGGCGGGGAGGGGGGGAGCTAGGTGCCCTACAATCCCTTTTGACTCTTATAACTGAACTAGAATTTTCAATTTCCAATTAAATGAACCCTCTTTGAAGTGAATATGAGCATCCCTTACATAAGACTCATATATGCCCCCAGGACACAACTTAAAATGCCGGCCCTGGGCCCTGGGGGGTTGTGTTGGGACCAGAATTTTTTTTAAATGATCGTTAAACATTTTTATCGGATACCATTAAAAATTTTAGTTTCTGCAAAAGGAAAAAAGAGGTGTGGGGGGGGGGAGCTTGCTACACACCAAACTAGTTGGAAGCTTGGAAAGGGACAAATAACTTTCAATTTCCAAAAAATAGATCCTTATATGTATGTTAAAGTATGCTTAAGAATCGTGGGGTTCGGGCCCCCCCCCTCCCCACCCCCATGGAAAAAACTCATACATCTTTCTCAATAGCAAATACTTTATATAAACAATGGACAAATGTCATAACTTAAATACCTTTCTCCAGGGGTTTTGTGGGGTCAAGTTACACTTGTAGTTATGTTATTCCAACTGATTATATCTTTTAAAAATTAATATTTTCCTGGTTAATTTTTATTATAAGCCCACCCAGCATGAGCAGTCTGAAGGAGAGTATGGAGGAGTTGAATTCGAATTTAATTGGAGATCAATCACCCCAGGGTTAAACTAGAATTCCTCCCCTCAAAATAGGAACAGATTGAATCCCAAACTGCAATCCATGATTTTAAACAGCTCTTAAAAAGGGAATTTAATGGATATGCCCAAGTATATGTTGATTGATCTTTAAGTGAAGAGGGATGTGGAAGTGGATGCTTTTTAAAAGAGCTCAGCCTATGCATTGTGAAAAAACACAAGGCAGTGACCAGCACAGTAACAGCTGAAGTAGCTGCAATCAATTTGTGCTTAGAGACCCTAATTAAACTGAAACAGAGCAATTAACATATAGCAATATTCTCTGACTCTAAATCTGCTTCTATATCCTATGAAACACTAACTTTGAAACACTGGGCATAGGCCTACATCAAACCAAAGAAAACCTAAGCAGCCTTGGAAGATTAGGCTTTGATACTAAATTTCAATATATACCTAGTCATCTGGGTAAAGAATGAAATGAAAACGCAGACGAGATAGCAAAGTAAGAAGCAAAAGGCCAAATGGAACCAGTGAAATCTCTAACTATAAGGGATACAACTAGATTATGACTAAAAACATTGCTTGAATTAAAGCCACCAAATTTATCCCCCTTTCCAACCAGCATACAATCAGTCCGGTTCAACTGCCTGTGTTCAAATACAGCTAACTTCAGCCACCACTCTCCTTCATACAAAATAAAGCAGCCAAATGGGGAAGTTGCCAATAGCCCATTTTGCAGGTACTGTAAAAACACAGAAGAAACCCCTGAGCATATACTATTGAATTGTAAAATACTGGAAAGAAAACTGTCAATGGATCTAAATCTACAACACCATATATAGTAGGTCTAAATACGCTGACTATATTGAATTAGATAAACCCTACTATGATGTTACCTCACATTATTAGCTAATAGCTGATTTACATCTTTCCATATTCATCCACATTTTGAATATTAATAAGCAATTTTTACAACAAGGCAATTTACTATAACAGTTAAGATTTGGATCTATTGTCAACCCAGCCCAGAAAGAAGAGGGATCAAAGATCTGATTTTCAGGACACTTGCCTTGATTGTCTACAGTTGATTGATTAAATTTAACATAGCAATGAACCTTGTTTATTTCAAAATCTGAAAGGTTTTTTTCTAAATAACAAAACTATAGGATAACTGCCATAGTTGCTGTCTGTTAAAGGTAATGTCTTATGTTTAATTATCAATGTTGTGGTCAAGATTTGTAGACTATTGGCCAAGATTGATAATTCTGAAAATTAGTAGTGGTCAAGATTAAAGTCTCAGCTGCCAGGTAAAGGACATACTGCTTTCTAATCAGAGATACAGCTCAGATTAGGCACTGGCTAATCACTAGGAGTCTTACCCTCTAGGCCTAGGCTACAGCAACAGTAACAAAGAAATCAGACATCATAGCAAGGGTAAATCTTCTACTTATCCTGGTCCTGTACTTATATATCTCTTACTGATATTTTCATTAGTATTATATGGTACTTTATTACATATTAGCTATTAGCCTATATTATATATAACTAATTTCTCTAGTAATTAACTATAGGCTAATACATTGGGAAAAATTAATAAAAGTGAGTCTGAAACAAGATTGATTGCTTCAGGTTTGCTTATGTCACAAGTTGATGCTCGTCTCTGCTAAAAATGGGGGTGCAAACCAGTCATGTACACAAGCTATTTTCTGTGGCATGTACCCAATTTGCTGGTAGCCAATGCACTGAGGTACACACCTCTATGCATTGGGTCTCCCCCCCATACCAGTTAGGGATTAATTGTTTTATGTACAACCATCAACATATAATGTACTCCTTCACCACTGTAGTAGTATACCACAGGATCTGTACCTCAGAATTTGATACCTACATCTAACCAAGAGTACTGGTTGTGGGGAGTAGCACCCAAATTCTTAGGTACAGATCCTATGGTTTACTACTTTAGTGATGAAGTAGTATATTATGTTTATGGTAGTACATAAAACAATTTATATCCACATCGAACCGATAATGATTTTAGGTTTTGCATGTAATCTGAGACAACCAATGACAGGAAGAATTTGCTTCTTCCTTTGAGCATATTTAAACTGAAGTGATGCAAAGAAAACCTCAAATATAAATAAATGTATTTTCTCAGAATAGGCCTAGACAAAAAGTGAAAACGGGTATGGGGGTACCCAATATATTGGGGGCAGTACCCTATGCATTGGGGTGTGTACCCAGTCGGCTAGGCTGTGTACCCAATCTGTTTGTACAGAAATACAAACCACAGAAAATAGCTAGAGTGTACATGACAACTCCTGGACGACTCACATGAATTAAACAGTTAAACAGGATCTGTAGATGTTACAGACATGTCTGTTATGAGTTTGATTCCTGGCATTATTCTATACTAATAAGTAAAAGCTAATATACTGTACCTTCAGCTGTAGTTCAACCCCATGACTTAATGGCTAATGCTTTTTATGCTGTTGTCACGAAGCCACGTGTCTCTTAAGATTTGAAAACTTCACCGCAGTGCCGTGGTAAAACGTATTTTGAACGTAGAGGTAAAACGTGATTTTGACCTTTCATGAGCATTCGTTCGTTCGTTCGTTCGAAAATCGGATGAATTGCCAAAAAATATAAATTCTTCCCGAAAAAGTAAATCACGCCAAGAAATAAGCCAGCTCAAAATAAAAATAGCCAAGTTTTAAGCCACAAGCCAGTTCCAAAAATTTTCACGCCAGTCACCAACAAAATAAGCCAGTTTGGCGTAAAATAAGCCAATCTGGCCACACTGTTGCTAGGACACGACTGTTGATCAACACTGTGTCGCCAGAACGGCTTGTTGTGTTGATCAACAATGTCGCCAGAAAACACCTATTATTTAAAAGCATGACATGCGGAAATATTTTGAACTGGATTTACTTTGAATAGCCTTCAAAGTAAATCTAGTTTATTGGATTCAAGTATATTGAAAATCAAAAGATGCAATGGTGTCTTATCAGTAGCCAGGATATAGCCCCACCTGTGGATTTATAGTATAGCCTAGGATGAAAAAAAGACCATAGCTTACCTTTGGATCTTTCTTTCTAAACATAATAATCACTAGTTGTGGTTGTATCCCAGCCCCTGGTCCAACCAGGGTCAAATGTCTCTTAACTAAACTGTACTACAAATGACTACAATTTTGTAGGGGTGTAATATTTGGTAAATTTTTGGCAGTTCATATTATTGTCTTACAAATAAAGTGAATACTCCGATTGATGCCTTTTTAATGATCTTTACAAATTTAATAATTTCATCTATTGGAAACTCAAATTTAAGCCCTTTTTGAGCTCTTGAAAATGACCAAAATATTTTTAGTTTTGGGTGTAAAAGGTCTTAAAACATCTGTTTTAAACTTACTGTTTCATTATAAATCTATTTTTTAATGTTATATAACTCACAAGCACTGATTATCCATGATTAAGTTGGATAACTGAAAGTTTCATAAATAAGCTACATTTTGCAATATTAGCCTATGCTGTTTTCTTCTTCCTTGTAGCTGAATGTAAAAAAATACATTTTCAACAAAATATCAAAAATGTTAAAGCCAATAGAAGAAGGTTTAACCATGGAAAAGTGGTACAGCCTTCTTCACTGTTTTTGTAGTTTTCTTGACATAGCATTAACTTGAGGGATTAGCCCCTCTTGTCAAAACTCCCTTGTTTCTGTTCTCCCAATTAATTTTGGATTTCTTCCACCATAAAAAAGTGAACTATTCATTGCAGAAAGAAAGCCAAACAAATCTTCTGATGACTATAATTTTTGGCCTAGAATGTCTTAATCATAATGGACATATAAATTGTGGCTATCCTTGACTTGGAAACAAAAGAATGTGGTACTTATGCCTATATAGATTGTTTTTTAGGCCAGAAAATATCAAGACCCCAATTTTCCCCAAAAAATATGGAGTAATTTTTGAGAAAAAATACATACATAAATAATTACTTCTTGTTTAAAGAGATAATAATATATAAATATATATATATATATATATATATATATATATATATATATATATATATATATATATATATATATATATATATATATATATATATATATATATATATATATATATATATATATATATATATATGTGTGTGTGTGTGTGTGTATATATATATATATATATATATATATATATATATATATATATATATATATATATATATATATATATATATATATATATATATATATTATGTTAAAGAGAGTAATTACTTGGCAAAAAAAAAAAAAAAAAAAGAATTATATATATAAAATATATATATATATATATATATATATATATATATATATATATATATATATATATATATATATATATATATATATATATATATATATATTAAAGAGGTAATTACTTACAAAAAAAAAAAAGAATATATATATAAAATATATATATATATATATATATATATATATATATATATATATATATATATATATATAAATATATATATAAAAAAATATAAATATATATATATATAAATATATATAAATATATATATATATATATATATATATAATTTTTTTTTTTTTTTGCCAAGTAATTACCTCTTTAACATAATATATATATATATATATATATATATATATATATATATATATATATATATATATATATATATATATATATATATATATATATATATATATATATATATATATATATATATATATATATATATATATATATATATATATATATATATATATATATATATAGTATATGATATATATATATATATATATATGTATGTTAAATAGGTAATTACTTGTGCAAAAAAAAAAATAAGAAAAATAAAAAAAATATATATATATATATATATATATATATATATATATATATATATATATATATATATATATATATATATATATATATATATATATATATATATATATATATATATATATATATATATATATATATATATATATATATATATATATATATATATATATATATATATATATATATATATATATATATATATATATATATATATATATATATATATATATATATATATATATATATATATATATATATATTATTATCTCTTTAAACAAGAAGTAATTATAGCTGAATGTTAGCCATGGAAAAGTGGTACAACCTTCTTCACTGTTTTTGTTGCTTTCTTGACATAGCATTGACATGGGGGATTGGCCCCTTTTTTCAAAACTCCCTTGTTTCTGTTCTGTCAATAATTTGTGGATTTCTTTCACCATAAAAAAGTGAATTTTTCATTGCAGGAAGAATGCCAAACAAATCATCTGATGACTGGCACTTTTGGCCTAGAATGTCTTAATCATAATGGACATATTAATTGCAGTTATTATTGACTTGGAAACAAAAGAATGTGGTACTTATGCATTATGCCGTACCCGCCTCCATATACTGTATAAGGAAACTTTCAAACAGGTATTTGCTAGATAAATGGTTTGCAAAGCATGATTTGCTATTGCGTTTACAATATTTAAGCTGTTGTTTTTTGGGGGTTTAGGGGGGGAAAGGTGCCTAGGTTAGGTTGTGTATTTAATATATGCTATGCTTTACCCCCCCCCCCCCCTATTGTGCAAATATATAGCCCAAATTTGTTTCTAAACTATTATATGTTCATCCTATTTTATTTCATTAGCATTAATCAAACTTGACTTCTTTTGTGGGTACTGTATAATGCATAAGTAACAAGAGTGCTTTTGTCTATATAGCCAAATTGTTCAAAACAGACTAAAGGCCAAATAATTATAATTCCAGGTTTTTCAAATGCCCCCCCCCCAAGCTTTTTGGGGTAAGGGCTGTTAGTTATGCTAACTGTTCACTTTTATTACATAAGGTATTATGGGCCTCTAAAATATAAATCCACAATTTATTGGCAGAACAGAAACAAGGGAGTTTCAAAAAGAGCGGCTAATCCCCCATGTTAATTCTATGTCAAGAAAGCAACAAAAATAGAAAAGAAGGCTGTACCACTTTTCCATGGCTAAACCTTCTTCCATTAGCTTTAATATTTCTGATAGCATAAAAAAGACATTGAATGGTATGTTCACTTTATTTGTAAGTCAATAATATGAACTGCAAAAAAATTACCCAATATTTGATGCCTTTTCTCATCTTCACTTTGTTCTTACTGCAAAATAAAGACTATTAAAAACAACAATAGGCTAATACTTTTTATGTAATCTAGGACTTAATTACTAGACCTTTGAGTGTTTAAATTCTATCTAAAGTACCTTTGTCTGTCTAAGAAGTTAGGATAAATTTTAAGCTTGGCCAGATGAAATAATCAGGAATGAATCTAGAGCCTAAATGACACCTACGAAGTTATTTTCAAGTTCAGAAATAGGTAAATATTTAGCTTTTCATATTATTGATTATGAATAAAGCAAATATATCACTCAATGCCTATTTTATCCTCTTTACAAATATGTTAATTGCTTCTCTAGTAAATTCAAATTTAAGCCTTTTTTGAATCCATGAAATTGACCAAAAAAATTTTAGTTTTGGGTCTAATAAAGGCTTAAATCTTGGCTTTCATACATACTATTTGTTTATAAATCTATCTTTTAAAATTATATAATTCAAAAGCTTTGGTTTATCATGATTAAGTTGAATAAAATATTCAAAATAATTTATCCATTTTTCCATCTGACATGTTTCTTCTGTTGGTTTTAATATTTTTCAACAAATAGGTGAAATGACAGTTTTTAAGCAGCCTAACAGAACAAGAAGAAAAAATGACAGATTTGTTTTTTTTTTTTTTTTGATCAACATAATCTTGACAAATCAATGCTTATGAATTACTCTAACAAAATGAAAAAAGTAAGTTTGAAAAAAAATGTTATAATCCATTTCTAGAAATTAATAAAAAAAAATATAGAATGACATTATGATTTACATGGGTCCTAAAAGGGCTTAAAATTTGGTTTTGCAAGAAAATCTATTAATCTGTTGAGAAAGAGCATAAAAAGTGGCACCTGGTGGTATGACTAATATATTTGTTGCTCAATAATGTGAACAGCTAAATATTTACCAAGAAATGTGTTGTAGGATCATGGATCTAGAGCCTCAATGACCCCTAGGAAAGTATTTTGAAGCTGTGGAATATGTTGAAGGCCTACCTTATACTTATGATGATTACTGCACTATCTGTTAGCAACACTAGGCCTTTTCTAATTTTAGTTCACTCACAATCCATGACGGCCTTGTTTAGTGGAAAAAGGATTTTATTTCTCCATTTGTGAATAAACAATTTAGAAAATCAACACCAAAAATTAAATTTGATAGTATTTAATATTTTTAAATCATTTGTGTTAAGCAATTATGTCAAACTAATAAACAAGTTTTATAAAGCATACTGTTTGCCATACTTAGGTGTTGTCCAATATAAGTAAAATTTAACTGAACTGTAAGGATAAAAACTAAAAAGGTAAAGGCTTGTACCTAAGTTATGCCCTAAATATTTGCAAGATTGTACTCAACAAATTCAGTTTCTTTGCAATCATATAAACAGTAGGCCCATAGGAATGCATAGAGGAGAGAAAGACACACCTAGGCCTACATTAGGTTTTACATATCGGGATATCTTAATATAAATTGTTTAAAATTAATTTTAAGTTAAATGCACTTCATTAGTCAATTTTAAAATCATTAGTAATAAGTGAGCCAATCAGAGCTGGATCTCAATCAAAGCTGTTTCCTGGGGGGGGGGGGGTGACCTCCCCTAAAAAAATGTTTATCCGACTTGTAAAAATGTAACAAAAATGGATATAAAAAAATTTTTTATTTGTTTTTTGAGTTTTTTTTTGTGTACCCCCCCCCCCAACAAAAAAAATCTTTGAGTAAACCCTCCACCCCCAAGAAAAAAAGGTAGCCCTCCTTATATATGGAATTTGCTTTTGTTGGGTTAAAGGATTAATGCCCCGTACTTTCAGTTGACAAAAATGTTTTTTTAAATTTATATTTATGACCTTTTTTCAAATCTTGACAGGAAGCCCCCTCTTCCTTTCATCTATAAAATTTATCCTGGACCCTTCCACCGGAAAACTTTCCACCTCATGAAAAATCCCCCCCCCTCAAAAAAAATCCTTTATATTTCCAAATAACAAATACTATAGGTAAGCAATGGGGTCATTGCATAACTTGCATCTATTTCCCTATGGCCTATTTTGGGTCTTGCCACAGGGACCATGGAGGATCACAGGGGTCAGAGGCAGAGTTGTTGGACCTTTCATTAATAGCAAATCAAATAACAATCTCAATTTTTTGATTTTTTATTGGGGGAAAAGCATGGGCTAACATCCAATCTTTTTGGTCATTTATAAATAACGATAGAACTTATAATTTTCATTCAAATGAGCACTCTTCTAATCTTTCAGAACTATTGGTTTTATACAATCACCTCTGCGAGAAAAAAAAACAACAAACAAATAAACATACATCCATTATCTTTCTTCTGGGATACATGCACAAAATTCCACTTTTTGTAGATAAGAGCTTGAAGCATCTACAGTAGAGTTCTCTAGTATACTGAACCTGATTCCACAATCTTCATTGAGATTTTTTTACTTTTTGAGGGTTTTTCCTTCTTTTTCAAAAATCAGACAAATATTCTCAGGCTTGTAGGGCTGCTACTAGCAGGGATGTTGGGGGGGGGGGGCCAACCCTCAAAATGGGTACCTGGAGAAATCTAGGAAAGGTAAACACAAAGGATGTGCAAAAGCATAGAATGGTTGGCCCCACTCCCAATTTTACTTCCTGGCTGAAGGGCCAAGAAACAGAGATTAGCACCGCCGGTTGGGACTGTAAAGTCCAATGCCATATTCTTTACCTTTTTTTATGTTTTTTTTTTGGGGGGGGGAGGTTTACTGACTGGCTGGTCATTTTTATCAACTGTTTTTTTTTATTATTATTAATAATTAGCATAATGTTCACTTCAAATATGAAGCTTGAGAGCACAGTTCAGCCAAAAGAATTGTATATCCTGAAGAAGATTAGCCCCTTAGTTCAGTTTCTTGTAAGAAACATGTATACAAGTAGCTGGTGATCTAGTGGAGAAAGGAGTAAGACAATAGGAATAAAGTGATAATACAATTTGTATGCAAACAGAACTCAGAAGTGAGAACTTCACAATTTTCAATTAAAATATACAGATCAAACAGAATGAGAAATTGCTACTACAATGCTTCAATAAAAAAATCAAACATGTTGGTTTGGCACTTTCAAAACACATCATGACAAGGTGATCAAAACAGTCATCATCCATTGTTGTAGGGTGAACCAGGGTAATTCTGGACAGTGGGTAATTCCAGACACCCCCCTTTATCTTGCTAACCCGTTGTTAGATTTGTCTTGAAAAAATCACAGAGGTAGTGCCAAGACTCTAGTTTATGATTCACTATATCCGATTGACAACAGCCAGCACGTGGGGGAGACAGTCAGTCTTGAACCGGAGTCAGTCGGAGAAACTTTGATGGAAAAGTACGTATGGTGTCAGTTTTTTTGCATTTGCTGGTGAACGGTGTAATTTATGGGTTTTGTTGTTTTACCATTCAAAAGGGTTTTAATTAGGGCATTAGTGTGATTTTTTGCAGATTTTTATCTCTAACGGTTCTACTATAGGGTAGGTGTCGGGAATTACCAATTTTCTGACGCCCAACAGGATAATTCTAGACAGATGGTGAGGCCGTAATTCCGGACACAGAGGTGCATTTCCAGACGTTAGAAAATGTGATGCAATCAATTCCTTTTCATCGAATTTTGACCTCTGCCTCCTTGACCTGCGTTCTATCAGATATTGCTGAGTTTCTAGCAATGTAGCATGAGTTTACCGACCTATTTTCAGGAAAAATAGTTTTTTTCAGGGCCGATTATCAGCAATTTTCATTAGTTTTGGTTTCTTTCAGTGCAAACAACTTTTCTTCTTATACCTTTTACTTACCCTTGCTTTAACTTTCAGATGCCGAGGACACAGTAAAGCCGAGAAGATCTGGGCAAGGCGTTGGCAGAGGTGAAAATGGGTTTGCTTGATAATCAGACTCGCAGCAGCGAAGAATGGGATTCCAAAGTTGACGATTTCGGACTATTTGACTGCGACATCGTCGAAAGTGGGAGCAGGTAGACCTACACATCTGGATTTAGATGAAGAAGTGACACTTGCAAAGTGCATCAAAACCATGGACAAGAGGAGTGTTGAACTATCCCGAACCGATATAGTCGCTCTTGTAGGCGAATATGTGAAGGTGAACAATATGAAAACTACTTTTAAAGACGGTGTTCCTGGTTGGGACTGGTGGAAATACATCAAACAATGACACAACCTTAGTCTCAAGAAGCCTGAAACCCAAGAGAATTCAAGATACAAAGCCGAAAATCCATTCTTGATCTACGGATTTTTGATCTTCTCTCAGAGACGTTGAATGAACTTGAACTCCTCGATAAGCCCCACTTGGTGTACAACCTGGACGAGACGAGCTTCTGTACTGATCCTTCAGAGAACCTAAGTTGTGGGACAGAAGAACTCGCCATGTTTCTGCCAAACTGCTGGAACAGGGAGAGAAAACACAACAGTTCTCGGTTGCATCAACGCTGCAGGGGCAATTCTTCCCCCCTGATCATATTCAAAGGCAAATCTGTGTGGTCCACTTGGACATGCGATGACGCTTTGCCTGACACTTCATATGCTGCCAAAGAAAGGGGTTGGATGACGGCTGATGTGTTTTACAACTGGTTCAAAGGCCAGTTCATTCCTAGCGTTAGGCAAGAACGTCCAGTTCTGCTTCTTGTTGACGGTCATGGCTCTCATTTGTCGCTGCAAGTTGTGCAGCTTGCAATGAACGAAAACATCACGATTCTGAAGCTGCCACCCCATACGACACACATGCTTCAAGCTTTAGACATTAGCGTTTTCAAGGCTTTCAAAACCACTTATGACCAAAGGCTAACCAAATGGGCAAGGAAAAATGTTGGAGAGAAGCTACAGAAAGCAGATTTTGTCAAGATGATAAGTGAAATTAGAAAACAAGCAGATCCAGTTCTAATCCAGAAAGCGTTTGCATCAACTGGAGTTTATGATCCTAGCATACCAGAGAGAGCCAACCGTGTGAAAATCAGCAGAGAGCAGTTTGACCCACAGAAACTCAGAGCTTACAATGCCTTTCTTGAAGAAAAGAAAAGAGAACAAGCAAAGAAACCAGCAGAGAAGTCAACAGTCAATAGGAATAGTGTTAGAGTCCAGAGAGAAAGTGATAATCTAACCGTCAACATCAACATTTCTTCCCCTGAGAAGAAACCACCAACTCCAATGAAGAAGACCTTTGAAGAGCTCCTGTTAGAGAGTGTAAGAAGAGAACCGAGAAGTGAACCAGGGCAGTGGAAAAAGATCACTGAGAAAGCTGCGGAAGTGATCACTTCTAAGGTGTATTTAGAGCAACTTCAGAAGCATTAGGAGGAAAAGGAAAAGGCAGACAGGAAAAAGGGCGTGGGAAAGAAAACCAAAGCGAAAGAAACCGGTGATACCCAGACCTCTGATGCCAAAAGCAAAAAGATGAAGCCTTCACGAGAAGCGAACTCCCCAGTTTCCTTTTCTGACACCGAAAGCGAGTCCGATATACCGTACGCTGACACCAATGGTGACGTTTCTCTTGAAGAGACGTGTGTTCTTGATGACCTCGATCAGCCTGGCCCTAGCAAGAAAAAGATCGAAGCGAAGCTTGACCATTATTATGCTGTGTATTACGACGACTCACCTTATTTTGGCAGAATTGTTGACTTTGTTGATGAAGGGGTGGTTAGGATGAAGTTCCTAAAGCTCGACTCAGCAGCGACGTACGAGTTTAGCTGGCCCAAGAATAATGACATCACAGACGTCGGAGAAGAGTTTATCTTGGGAGGGCCCCTCACTCTGAAGGAAACTAGTCTCTTCACTCTAAGCGAGCATCACGCAATAGTGAAATACCAAAATAAAATGAAAAACAGCAATAGAAAAAGCATTGATCACCGAGGTCCTAGGTGTTTTGGTTTTAAACTTGGCTTTTATCAGTATTTCAAGTTTTCGTGTGTATAAGTTGCTCATTATTTCTAATATACAAATTTAAATGACATTATCTGATGGATTCTGTACTTATAAGAGATGAAGGCCCTGGCTTTCAGGTCCCCCAGTCCTTCAGAAGACTATTTAAATGCTGGCTCGTGGTGTTATAATCACTTTATTATCAAATTATCGTGAGAATCCATGGTTTGACACATTGGAAAAACAAGATTTGATTTTCAGAAAAACAAAATTACGACTGCAAAGCTGAATAACTCCGCTAGTTCTGAAGGTACGTGTATGAAATTTGGAAGAAGCATATATTCTGGGGTGCTTATACCACCAACCAAAGCTAAGATTTTTTACTCCTTCAGCTACAAAGATATTGACCTCGTCCGGAATAACCCATTTTTTGGTGGCTAATTCCGGACACTGTGGGAAATTTTCAAATGAGGTCACCAACCCCCTTTATAGTTTGAATTTCGGAAGTTTCTAGCTCTTGTATGAAAGCTAACAGTCTGAACTTTCATACGAATGCGATTTTACGGCGGGATTTTTAGTCTGTTGGCAGAAGGAATTTTGTGAATCCAAAATAAAGGTCAAAGTGTCCGGAATTACCCTGGTTCAACCTACATGAAAATGTCATGACCAGTTTCAGTTTGCTGAAACTTCTTTTCACCTTTGCCAAAGTTGGTAATGCTATCACAATGTACTGGCAAACTGATCAAAAACTTGTGAATATCAATTTAAATACATAAATTTCACAGAATAGGGTCTTAAAAGTGGTGCAATCTATGACTTTATAGCCTGTAAACCTCAGTCCTGGTCAATAGGTTTAGCTTTAGCTTTTCAAGATCTAGATCTTTTCCCAGAAACGTCCTTATGGCTTTCATAGCTCTTGTCCATTTTACCCAGTAGACTTCAGTATACTGGCTCTAGAAAAGAAGAGTTATCATGGTCTGTGTTCTCCAAGCCATGTATTAGGGCCCTGAGGATGCTGCAGAGTTTCTTGGCATAGAACAACTTGGCTCTAGGATTAGAAATTGTCTCTGAAAAACAAGCAGGTGGATACCTAGGAAACTTTTTAAGTTGGAACTTGTCTTTGCTGAGTGAACCAATTTTATTCTACTGCTTGCTTTTGATGCCTTAATCTCCCTCTTTATCTCAGATGAGAGCATTTAAGATGCTGTGTGTTGCCCTGAATCTTGTGTTTGAAATCACCCAATCAAGTTGTTGAATCAGATGCTTTTCTGCAATAATCTTGGTCTTAAACAGGACTTGGCATATGCACATATGCCTTGTCTTGCATAGTCAGTATGTAAGAAATGTGTATAGAAATTACAACCAAGTTTGTCAAGAATTATCAAGAAAAGATTTATTATTCATTAAGAATGCAGAAGATCCTGACTCATGGAGTAAAATGAAAGAGATTCTTGTATCATCTTGTGACAAACATACTACATTTATGTGGATCTGTAAGCCAAGAGCTCTTCCTTTTCTCACCCATGATGTTCAACTGGCAACCCAATAGAAAAAAAAAGTGGAATAAATATAAAGATATGTCAACACAGGTAAATTATGGTAGATTAAAGCAACTCTTTAATAAGCCTTGACAGTTTTCATGAAAACTTACAAGAGAGTAAGAAGAAGCAATTGGAGATGCTTCCAAATCAAATCCCAAGAAATTATGGAGGTTTGTTTCCCTGCAAAAAACAGAAGACTCAGTAACTGAGCTTTCTGTTGATGGAGCATCTATTACCAGCTTTAAAAAAATAGCTGAGTCACTGAACAATCAGTTCTAAAAGGTCTTCACTACTCCAGATAGAGATCCACTTCCCAACCAACCTAAGTATACAGTTGATAAACCAATGTCACCAATTACTGTCAGTAAAGACAACATTGAGGCTAGACTGAAAAACCTGCACCAGAACAAATCTGTAGGGCCTGACACAATACACCCTTAGAGATTAAAGGAAGTTCATGCAGAATTGGCCTTGTCTCTTGCAGCACTTTTCAAAAAATCCCTGGATACAAAGACAGTGCCTCAGGACTGGCTGAATGCTAATATAGCCCCTATCCATAAACGTGGCAGCCAATTAGACCCATCAAATTACTACTCTATTATCATTGCATTTATTATTTGGAAAATTCTGAAAGGAATAGTAAATGCTGTCATTGTCAGACACCTCACCTTCAAAACTCTTATTACACTGAGTCAGGCCCGATTTAGGTCAAGACGATCCATTGATACCAATCTGATACATGCATACAATTTAGTCAGAGAGCTCCTAGATAGAGGAATCCCAGTATACATCATTGTTTTAGATTTTGCCTAGGAATTTGACAAAGTGTGTCATCATTAGCTACAGGCAAAATTAATTGCAATTGGGGTAAGTCAGGAGGCTGTTGAGTGGGTGATGGTATTCCTAAAAGATAGAACGCAGAGCGTAAAGGTGGACAGAGAAAATAGTCAGGTATTTTACTCAGTTTGTACTGAAGTGGAAGGTGGAGTCCCACAGGGAACAATCCTTGGTCCAACATTATTTAACATTTATATCAACAATGCCCCACAATCTGTCAAAAATAAAATTAACTTATATGCCAATGATTCAAAAATCATCAGCCCTGCAAAAAGAACCAAAGATCAAGCCTTATTATAAGCTGATCTAGGCAAACTCTCTGACTGGGAAATTCTGGTATTTCCCAGTTTAGAAATTCTGGATAATTCCTTCTCACCCGGAATTTTGCTCTGCTCTGGCGAAACCTCCTAAAAGGTCACCTTGAAGAGCAGCCTATTGATAGTAGCTTTATTTTGCTTCTGAAAGAAAATGAGAAAAACCGGTGTGACTTTCGATTCCCAAGGGAGAATCTCATGGTAACAGTTTAACTTTTGGACTCTGAAACATTCAAGATAAATGAAACTGATGAGCGTCTAACCTTCTTGATGGTTAATCCTGCGTGATGGCTTCTTGGCGGCTGACATAAGGTACTTTATCACATCTGTGAACCGTATTTATCCAATCAACATTATGTCCCTCCACTTCAACTTGTGGTGAGTGTTTTGGGGCAGTAGAAAGAAATTCTTTTGTACAAAGAGGAGAGGGCCCTCGAAAAGCCTGAAGAGAGGCTGTAATCTCTGGAGCTGTCAGTGGATTAGCTACCCCAAACAGTTGTGTGAATGTCGCTAGTGGGGTTTCTCAGAAGAGCAGCAACTCTAAATCTTTTCATGATCATATATGATTAAAAAGAGGCTGCTCGAGCAAATAATGTGTCAGAACGATAATGCAGAACAGGATGAAAATGATGATGTGGTTCGGCGTCAAGTAGATTTATATCGGGGCTTGTCAACCCACACCAGGATATCAAAAGTTCCTGCCCTGGTTGATGCAATCAATACAATCACTGCCTTCTGGAAAATATATTTTACTCAGCTTCCATGGATTGCAGCTTTGGCAAGAAAAGTTCTACCGTTGGCGGTAACAGAAAGGGTTTTCAAGAGTGCAGGACTAATTGTTGCTGCTAAGTTCTTTGTTGGTCCCACACCATGTAAAAAAAGCTTATTTTTATACATGATAACTACAAGCTTGTCAAAGCTTTAAAGGAAAGTGATAGAGTTTATTTCCAACTAAATGTTTTGAATTTTTTATTCTGGCTCCTTAAACTGTCTCAGAATTGACAAAATAAGGAATTCAAATCTTAATTCAAATCAAATTCTGAAATTTAAAGCTAGAATTAAAAATCTAATAATATGTAAGGCTTTTCTTTATAAGATGTTGCCTCTTTTTATATAAAAGCTTTTCTTTACAAAATGCTGCCTCCTTTTCTTCTAACATCTCGGAACGAACTGTTCTTAAAGAATGACATGATAAGTTTTCTGAAAATTGGCTATGTAACAAAAAAAAATATAAAAAAATCAAATATCTAATCCTAGTCGCTAAAGTTGGATTTGCTTACCCACCATGTCCCAGTACGTCCACAACCGTGGTACCTTAATTGCCAAGATGGGAAGGAGGATAAATGATCTCTCATTCTCAAAGGAGTCCGTCGAAACGTTTAATTTTAAAACCTTTATTAGCCTATATCACTCTTAAGTGAGAGGATTTAATCTTGAGGCAATGAGAAATAATAGCCTCTGATGGGTTAAGGAGTAAAGTAGTCAAAGAAGTGGAATGCAGGTTGCAAGATCAGGAAATTCAGACATGAAGTAAGACATAAACTTCGGATTCCATCGAGGTTTTATAAATTGGCCATAGAATTCAGGTGCAAGTACATTTGTTTAATTCCAGCTTTATAGCTTAATTTGAACTAAATTTTAAATAACCTATTTTGTCGGATTAGTTCAAATATTAGGCAGTTTAAGGTTTCGCTATCGATCATATGGGTTAAAAGAATGTATGTGAAAAGTTAGGATTGATATCTCGTCCTTATTTTGTCCGAGGTTCGGTCATGGTATTGAAGCTAAAATGAATCGTGGACTGAATTCTGATAAAACTGATACCAATTTAGTTTTCAAAACTTTTTAAAAGTAGCGGAAAAATTTCGAAAAATGGAATAACGCCGAGAAATTGACGGCGCGTCGCCGAAAATGTTTCGGTGGTGGCAGAATTGTGTCCGCCGCCGCTGAATTTTATTTCGGTGCGGTTTTGGTGTCTATTTTTAGTGGTAATATAAAGCATTTATTTATTCTTTAGCATAGCATGATAGTAGAAGACGAATGTGTTTGAGGCATAGTTGAAGGTCCTTATGGATCCTTCTGAATTTTCTGGGGTATGCATAGTCTTCCCAAAAAAAGAAAAGAAAACATGAAAAGTGGTGGTGGAAGCAAGCAAGAAGAGAAGTGGTTGTTCTTTCGAAATATTCGCTTTGTGTATTTCTTCAGTATTTTCGTTTGGCCTTTGAAAACCCCATTTTTGATCGTTTTCTTTCTTCATGTTAAAGACAAAAGACTTATTTTTCTAAAACTATTTCGTAAATTGCTTGAGTTTCACTTCAGATTTTAATTTTAAATTCCTTTAGAAGGTAATTTCTTAATTTCTTATTAATTTTTTAATTGATAAGTAGAATGCTGTGACATAATATCTGTTTTGATCTAATTTTAGATCTATTTTCACAATCTTCAAGTCCTAAATTTAAAAACATATAGATTTGCCCTCTTGGAAAAACATGATGACATGTACATAATAGGCCTACAGTTTGTAGTGTTTAAAGCATTAAAACCTTGAATAAAGCTGTCATTTCAGGAGTTAAACCAAATTTTCCAAGTTTTGGATTTGGAAATTTACTAACAGAATAAGCTGACAGCTTTGTTTTGCTCTTTACCGTGAAATTTAATTATAACTTAAAATTCTCAACTGCACTTTAAACTTAGACAGTTTTTCAAAAAGACATTTTTTGAATTTTTCCACCCTTTAAAAAAATAATAATATGATTTAATATTAATCAAATTTGTAATGCCTATGACTGCTGAAGGAGTTTCGCCTTTTCTTTCAACTGTATTAATATAAAATATGCTCTGAAGGGGTTAAAAGTCATTATTAGTCATCAATCCTAATATATTTTGTATTTTAGGACTCTCCAGACTAAAATCTGTGTTGTATCCAAGTTTTAATGATAATATTTTATCTCTCATAGTTTGCACTAAGTCCATTCCAAATCTTTTTTGGACTTGACACAAATTCCGAAAATGGCCAATCCCATCACAGTTCTTGAGGATTCTTTCATTAAAAATGGTAAGTTGTACAGTTATTTTTTTTTGTCAGAATAAAAGAAAAGCTATTTTGTTCTATAAAATAATTATTCCTTTTTTTCCTTCTTGCTCATTAAAAAACAAAAAATTTTTTAACTGTATGTGTACATGAATCCAACGATTAAGGCTGAAGGGTGATAAAGTGACTTCTTTATGATGCAAGATACATTTAAATTTAATTTATTAGCTTTAATGTTTAAGTTTGGTGAGACAATTAAGTCATCCGGTTGAAGAATTTTCTGTCAATCTTCTCTGTGCTGGTATGATGTACGAAATATTACTATCAAAGCAGGGGGTTCAGATGGGAATATCTAATCATAATACATGTAAGAGATGAACAAGGTTAGTTGAATTCAGCTGCTAAACTTTGGGAGACAATATTTTGTATATTATGTTATAGGAACTAATGTAAAAAACTCCTAAGGATTGGTATTTTTTACTTTTACTTGTCTATTTTTTTTATTGTTAAGCTGTAGTTAAGTTTTGATGACACTCTTTACAGTAACATCACCTTGCAAAAATTGCTTTATTGAAAAGGCTAATAAATCCCTAAATGAATTAACAAGTCATATGAGATTTATCTGTCTATCTGTTTATATTTTTAAGAAGAATTTCATGAGTTTTTGTAGAATTGGTATTCCCATTATTTTAAAAGATAAAATTTGTTTGAATGGTATATTCTTAAATCCAACTTATGGTGTTAAATATTTAGGATATATCTTGACTGTAATTTGAGTTGGAAAAAACACTATGATGCAGCAAAAGTGGCAAGAGGATTGGGTCTTATAAGAAGGCTAAGGAATGAGCTTCCACCGAGAATTCTAATGATCCTCTATCATTCTCTTATGAATCCGTATCTGTCTTATGGTTGTTTGCTGTGGACTTATTCTTTTGTTTGAAGTTTTAAGAGTTCAATTTTTACAAAATAAAGCTGTTCATGCCTTAAGAGAGTATGTGAGATTCGAAAATTGCACTTTGAGTTGGTTCTCTAAAATGAAAGTTCTAACCGTTTATAAGTTAAGAGATTATCAAGTAGCTGTTTTTGGTTATCAATGTTTGAATCGTTTTTTGCCAGAGTGCTTTTGTTTATTTTTTAAGTCTAACTCGTTTTATCTTTGTTTTTATAAATAATATCTCTCTCTCTCTCTCTCTCTCTCTCTCTCTCTCTCTCTCTCTCTCTCTCTCTCTCTCTCTCTCTCTCTCTCTCTCACTCGCTCTCTCTCTCTCTCTCTCTCTCTCTCTCTTTTGATATAAAATATCGTTAACAAGTTTTTTTTGGGGGAGGGGGGAAGGGGTTGGGCCATGCAGATAAGGCCAGGGGTCAGATCGCTTGTGTTTTGGAATAAAATATCGTATTTTAGTGGGGGTAGAGGTTTGGCTTGTCTGATCTTTGAAATATTTTCAAAACCCTCACACCTTATATGTCCCTTGAACATAACATACAACACTTGCCCCATGGCTCTGGGGGTTTGTGTTGACCCTGGAGTTTTTGTTAGCCGATTTTTGACTTATTTTAACAAAATTGCTATCTAAAAAACTCGATCGGATGGATTTGAGGTAAAGAAAGTCCTCCGGTCCCTTTTGATTATTAAAAAGGGAACTAGAACTTTTAATTTCCAATAGAATGAGCCCCCGACGAAGTTGTAAAATCGTCCCTTCCATAAAAAACCTTATATACCCCTGGTTTCCGAGGGGATGTGTAAACCTTCCACGGTTGGTTGTGGGAGGAGGGGGCTAGTTGTAATCACATTACTTTTGACTCTCAAAAAGGGAACTAGAAATTCCGATTTACATTCGAATGATCCTCCTCTGAAGGTTGTGCTACCATCCTTTCCATAAAAACCTTACATGCCCTGGGGGCATAACTTACAAAACTTGTCCCGAGGCTCTGGGAGGGGGGGGCGGAGGGGCTGTGTTATCCCTGGAGTTTTTATTATGTGATTTTTGGTCAGTGTAATCCAGCAACTCGTTCTATGTTATGAATTTCAAGTTTAAATTCCTTCTATGTTTGTAAATTTCGTGAATTTCGTTGAATGTTTCTGGTTTTCTTTTCCTTGATCAAAAGTGGATTTTTAAAAAAGATTTGTGAACAAACCTGCACATATATCTGATTTTGTGTGTACATGTAATGTCTGTATATTTACATTTTTTACACGTAACTAAAGAGAAAAAAATTGTCTGATTCGTGTAGTAAGCTTTACTGTTAGATTTTTGTATGTCCGTCTAATCTAAATTTTTTTTTAGAAGTTGAAGATGCTTTACCAGGTCACAGCGAGAACTCCTTTCATTTTCCGAACCATCTTTTGTCACCAAAATGTGAAGATGCTCCTTTGCTCAATTTACCTGGTATTTCAGGACCATGTAAATTTGAATACGACACCCAGGAATCCAAGTGTTCTTTCAATGAAGGTACATCAGAAACATTCTGTTTTGTTGACTGAAATATATTGAATAATATTCTATTGGACAATAATAGGACAAAGGGGCTTAATCTTAAGATGGAACTTTTTTTTTCTTATTCCAATGTGCAGGTATTTGCCAAACCGTTTTTGTAGTAACGAACTGTAAGTAAGAAGTAGCCCAGCTCTATAGTAGCCGAAACTCTAAATTTTCCTTATTTTCGAAAAAAGAGTGAAACATCCTTAAGTCATAGAATCTTAATGAAAATCACACCATCAGATTCAGCATATCAGTAAACCCTGACGTCGAGTTTTCAAGCTTCTATCTGCTTCTCTGCTGCCTGAAGAAAGCTTATAACAAAGCTTAAACAAAATAGCCATTTTGTTTACCATAGTTGAAAAGCCTTTTAAATCTTTTTGTTTTTTTAAGACTTTATAGTTTGACCTACTATATGTTTGACGAAAAAAAAATTTCAGAAATTTTTAACAACATAGACACTTTTAAAATCTGGATGCAAATAGTTGTGTTTAATTTAGTTTCATACCTCCTCTAGTTGACCTGAAATATAAAACTTGATTCCATTCACAAATCAACTTTGTTTACTTTCTTTGATAGCTTTTATGCACTTACGTTATTTTGATTTGGTTAAATTTTAAGAGCAAAAGTAGCCCCGAAAGTTTGAACATTATATCCTCAGTCGTTCTTGGGATACTGCTGAGAAACCTTATTGGAAAGTAGAATTAACACAGGGAATATTTATGTAATCTTAAGCAAAAATTTATTTTTTGAACACAAGGTGAAATTGGGCGGGTGGACATGGGAGGGGGGTTAGTTGCCCTTCAATCACTTTTGACTATTAAAAAGGGTATCAGCACTTTCTATTTTCAATCGAATGAGCCCTTTTCGAAGTTCCTACAACAACTCCTTCGATACGAAGTGCCCTGGTCTAAACAAAAAAAGAAAAAATACATTGTACTCACATCAATCTTTTTTATAAAAATATCAAGCCTTCCAATCATTTCTACTATTAAAAAGGGCACTAGCCATTTCAATTTCCAATCGAATGAGCCCTTTCTGAGTTTCTACGACAATGCTTTCTATAAACACCGTATATGCCCCCAGGGCATAAATTATAACCCTTGGCCTGAGGGCTGTGAGGGTGTTGTCATCCTCAAAGACCTAATTTCCAGAACTTTCAACCACGTTAAACAAAACGGCTATCTCAAAAATTTGATTGGATGCGTTTGGGGAAAAAATGGAGTGAGAGGGGCGTTTGTTGCTCTCCAATCACTTTCCAGGAATAAAAAATGCACTAGACTTTTTAATTTCAAATTTAATGAGCCCTTTTGAAGTTTTTACGACAACGCTTTAAATAAAAACCTCATATGCCCCAGGGCATAACTTACACACCTGGTCCTGCGGGCTCGGGGGGAGGGGGGTGGTATGCTCAAAGAAATTATGCCCGGATCTTTAAAATCCGTTGAACAACAGGGTTGCATCAAATTTTGATTGGATGTGTTTGGGGAAAGGGTGGGCATGAGAGGGGGTTACTTGCCCTCCAGTCACATTCGACTATTAAAAGGGGCTCTAGCCGTTTTAATTTGCAATCAAATGATTCCTTTTTGAATTTTCTACGACAACGCTTTCGATGAAAAAAAACCTTTTGTGCCCTCAGGGCAGAACTTAAAACTCTTTCCCTGAAGGCTTTGGGGGGAGTGTCATCCTAAAAAACATAATTTCCGGACTTTTTAACTAAGTCGAACAATATGGCTATCTCAAAATTTAGATTGGATGTGTTTTGGGAAATGGTAGGTGTAAGAGGGGTGTTAGTTATCCTCCAATCACTTTCGACTTTTGAAAAGGGCACAAACCCTTCTAATTTCCAATCGAATGAGCCCTTTCTGAAGTTTCTACAACATCAGTATCTATAAAAATATTCCCCAGGGCATAACTTACAACCCTTGCCCTGAGGGCTCTGAGGGGGTTATCATCCTCAAAGACTTAATTTCTAAAACTTTTAACTATCTTGAACAAAATGGCTGTCTAAAAATTTTGATTGGATGTGGTTGGAGAAAAGGTGGGTGTGAGAGGGGGGTCAGTTGCCCTCAAGTGGCTTTCGACTATTAAAAAGGGCACTAGACCTTAGAACTTCCAATCGAATGAGCCCTTTTTCAAGTTTCTACGACAAAGCTTTCAATTAAAAACCTTACATGCCCCTAGGGCATAACATACAGCCCTTACCCTGAGGGCTTTGGGAGGGGGGTTGTCATCCTCAAATACCTAATTTCCAGAACTTTCAACTACGGTGAACAAATTGGCTATCTCAAAATTTTGATTTGATGTGTTTGGGGGAAAGGTGGGCGTGAGAGGGTGGTTAGTTGCCCTCCAATTACTTCTGACCATTAAAAAGGGCACTAGCCCTTTGAATTTCCAATCGAATGAGGCTTTTTTGAAGTTTCTATGACAACGCTTTCTATAAAAACCTTATATACCCCCAGGGCAAAACTTACAACCCTTGCCCGCAGTGCTGTGGGGGAGTGTCCTCCTCAAAAATATAATTACTGTCTGGAAATCAACTACGCTTAACAAAATGACTATTTCAAAATTTCTATTGGATGTATTTTGGGAAATTCTTGCCAGGGAAGTTGTGTTAATTGCCACCCAATCACTTTCGACTATTAAAACGGGCATAAGCCATTCCAATTTCCAATCGAATGAACCCTTTTCGAAGTTTCCACAACAATTCCTTCGATACGAAATACTCTGGTCTAAAGAAAAAAATAATAATACATTGTGCCAACATTGTTCTTTACTTATGCAGCGCGATTGTACTGCTTATGATAGATGGAAAAGATGTCTCTGGTCAAATGAGTTTATAATTACAATGAGAGGTCTCATTCAAACGAAATTAAAAGTTCTAGTGCCCTTTATAGGTGACCAAAAGATAGGAGGGTAACTAGACCCCGTCCCACCCCTTTTCCCCCGAAATCGTACTATAAAATTTTCGAGATATCCATTTTGTTCATCATAGTTGAAAGGCGCAATAACTATGGCTTTAGATATAACTTGACCCCCCCCCCCACAGCCCTAGTGGAATGGTCTTTAAGTTATAAAAGTTGTCCATTGTTTACGCATAGTGTTTGTTGTTGGGAAGCATGCATACATTTTAGGATGGGAAGACGAATTATCTGCTAGGTTTTTTTTCACGGGGTGACCTTCATGGGGAGATAAGGGAATTTTCCAGAACTCCTATAATTTTTTTTTATATTTCTTGCTTTCTCTTTTCTGTCTCAATTTTACGAATTGTTAAGGGTAGTTGCCCTTAACAGTTGTTAAGGGTAATTGCCCGGGTAAATTTTCCCCGGGATTGAATTGTCTAGATATATCCGTGAAGAGGGTATTTTTCCGTGGAGGTTGTGCCAGATTTCATGGGACTATTTAAAAAATGATCAGAAATTAAATTTTAAAACAAGTTTTTCCAACTGGAAGTAAGGAGCAACATTAAAACTTGAAACGAACAGAAATTATTTCGTATATGAAGGTGGTTCCTCCCTCCTCAACACTTCGATCTTTACGTTAAAGTTTTAATTTTGTCCCAATTCTTTAAGAAGGGCTTCTGAAACAGTATGTTTGTTTAATTGGAACAGTAAGAAGCTTTTTTCTAAAGTACTAAAAACTTTAGCGTAAAGAGTGAGGTGTTGAAGAGGATACACTGTAAAAAATTGTTTGAGATTCAACAAAAATTGTTTGTTACGTTTATCAACAAAAATCACACAAGGGTTCTCTTTTTTAATTAGAAAAAATTCAACTCAGAGGGTTACATATGTTGAGCATTGGTTTTTTTAGGATGGGGTAGCAGCTTCATAAATTTTCTATCCAAGGAAAATCACAAAAGAAATGTATTGCTAAACAAAATTGTTTATTAAAAGGGGCCTGAAAGTTTCAAGTTAAAACCCTTAGCTGTTCCTAAATTATTACGGATACACCTTTTTGTTTAAGCCATTTGTATATATTGTCCTTTGATTTAGTTAAAAGTGCCCCTCAGCATTCACTAAAGTTTCACAATGACACCCTAGCTCTTTTGAAACACAATTGGGTTAAAACATTCCTTCCTTTCTCAATGATAAATCCTGTGTGTAAACAATCAAAAATTGCATAATTTTTAAATCGCCCAATAATTTGCCTCAAAATAAGTGTATTTTTCATTGTTAATATTTTAAAAATTCCTTATTGTTTTCTCTAAATAAATATTTTTCAAATTTTACTCCTCCTCAGGGTGCATATAGATTTAGTTCGAAATACCCCTCAGTATTCATAGAAATTTCATATTTAGACCCTTACTCTTTTATGACACAACCAGGTCAGAACATTTTTCTCTTTCCCAATGACTAATCTTGTATCGCCTATTCTTTCTTGCCAGTGTCTTGTATTGGAAGCGTATTCTTTCTTGTCAGTGTCCTATCAATTGCCCTCACGTTTTTTCTTTAATTGATTTATTTTCTTCATCAACGTGATCATAAAGGCTATTGCTGAGAGTGAAACAAAGTTCTTCTTATGTGTCTGCTTTTTACCTTTTTTTTGTCTCCTAACTTGTTTTTAGTTAGGAGACTTTTTTTGTCTCCTAACTAAGCAATTAGGCCTCGCCGATAATGCACAAAAGTAGCAATTAGGTCTTGCCGATAATGTACAACATCAGCAAATAGGACTCGCCGATAATTCACAACATCAGCAATTAGGCCTCGCCGATAATGCACAAAAGCAGCAATTAGGCCTCGCCGATAATGCACAAAAGCAGCAATTTAGGTCTCACCAATAATGCACAAAATAAGTAATTAGGTCTCGCCGATAATGCACAAAAGCAGCAATTAGGCCTCGCCGATAATGCACAAAAGCAGCAATTAGGCCTCGTCGATAATGCACAAAAGCAGCAATTAGGCCTCGCCGATAATGCCCAGGGATCAATAAACGATATTGGTCATTAGGGTTTCTGCAAACGCATGAGCGCTAAGACCAATTCTAAATTAATTTCAACTCTCCGATTTACTTTTAGCTGCAGATTTTTCACATAATCAATAAGTGCTTAAAAATTTCTTATTTCCTGTAAAACTCAAAGCACGCATATTAAATCGGCTTTAACAGAACATATTTTATGCTTATATAAACTATATAAATAATATACTAAATTTTAAAGTTTTTTTTTTTTTTTTTGGACAGCTGAACTATTTTCATAGAACTTTTTTGCTTTGAAAGCCATTACCTAAATGATTATTGTTTTCATTTTATTTTTACTTTATCGTAAGAAAGGCACCAGGTATCAATTTTCATATTTGCAGGCCTACGGCTGGATTTTTTGCGACAAATATTAACTTTATGAACTTTTGACCACAAAAATATGAACTTCATTAACTTTTGATTGTTCTTTTTATATGTGCACCTCAGAAACTTTAAATCTCGCTAAGAAAAAAGACGATTTCACATCGTCTTGATAAAAAAAAGAACATATTCGAGAATATCAGATGAGTTTTGATAGCATCAGAAAATATGCTATTATGTTTTCGTTCGGTCACGTCCCCTACTGCTGCCATCCATTCATTTACACTTACAGATGGCGATACGTTTTGACTATTCCACGTAATAGACTGCAGCATAACTGATTTTAAGATAGGTTACATTGGGTTAACTACTTTAAAGTTAGGGAAACTCCTCCTCAATGTGCACATAGTGGTTTTCTATTTAGTTCGAAATACCCCTCAGTATTCACAGAAATTTCTTATTTAGACCCTTACTCTTTTATGACACAACCAGGTCAGAACATTTTTCTCTTTCCCAATGACTAATCCTGTGTCGCCAATCATAAATATTGTATAATCTATAAATTATCAAATAATTTACCCTAAATAAGCGTATTCTTTCTTGTCAGCGTTCTATCAATTGCCCTCATGTTTTTTCTTTAATTGATTTTTTTCTTCCTCAGCGTGATTATAAAGGCTATTGCTGAGAGTGAAACAAAGTTCTTCTTATGTGTCTGCTTTTTACCTTTTTTTGTCATTTTGTCTTCTAAAATCAGGTGATAACTTGAAACCCTGCTATTGAAATTTTGCTTTCTCAAGTTAACGACCGCCTTCTAAACCTGTTTGCATTCGTCAAAAGATAACCACCCTTTTTTATACAGTAAGATCTCTTCTTTATAGATAATTTTCGGTAACCATACAGTCCGGCCTTTAAAGGATTTATTCCTATCAATCAATCAGTCAAGTTTATTATTATGCCAAAATATCCAAAAGAATAGCTCTGGCATGTCAGAAAAAAAAGACATTAATCACTGTGGAATGTTATTATAATGTTTACAAAAGTATGGCACAAAAGAACGATCATATCGCACACTGCAATTAGCTGGAGGGAGCTTAAATTTTTCTTTTATCCAGTTTTACCCCCGGTTGGCGCGTGGATTTTCAGGAGTTAGCTGAAACTCTGGGAGAATGCTGAGACAAAAATCAGAGGAACTTTGATGTCTTTGTTGTCTGCGTATTTTTAAGTTCAACGCATTGCATCCTGTTGCTCAGAAAACTGGCCATCCTTCTAACAAGAAATTGTCGAGCCTTCATTTCAGCTGTTCCAGAAACGACGATATAATGGTCTAAGAGGTCGAACGCCTTGACCATGTCCCCAATAAGAACATCGACGTAAGAGCCAGGATTTTCAAGGTGGCTCAGGATTTCTTCCATCATGATGACAAGGTAGTGTAAAGTGCTGTTATTGGGGCAGAATCCAAATTGCCGTGAATCAAGTGATTTCTTGATGTCGTCATAGAGCCAGCTAAATAGAAAATCTTCAAAGATTTTTGAGAATTTGGAAGTCTTCGAGATAGGCCACAGGTTGTTAACTTGTGTAGGGTTCGGCATCTTTGGGATAGGGATGATATACGCCACCTTTAATCTCTGGGGGAAGGTTCCCTCAACAAGGCACTGATTGAAAACTACAGCAAGTGGTAAAGACAGTTCCTTCGAACACTGGGCAATGATTTTGGGGTGGGGGACTTTGAAGGGACATGATTTCTTATTCTGGTCCATCTTGCGAATCTTTTTCTCGACTGCTAGGGAAGTGATTATCGGGATTTCCATTCAGTGTTCCGTCGAATTCGCATGGTTGCTGCCGAGGTTGATTTCTAGAGCAGATCTCGGCGAAGTAGGAGTTTATTTCGTCTGCTGACAAGGATCTCCCGTCTTGATCAAGAACTTCGAGGTTCCGAGATTTATGACTAAGTGTGGAATTTCTTGGGATCTGTCTTCGAAAGTTGTTCAACTACTTTGGCTCCGTACTGTCGGTGGGCGGCTCGACATTTGTTCACTACTGCATTCCGCAACTTCCTTGCCTCATTCTGGTACTCTTTGTCAAACAGTTGGTCACGTTCGTTTATTATTTGTCTGATCCCGTCCTTCATCCAGGGCTTGTCTAGGGCTTTAACCTTTTTCAGGAAAGCACTGTTGAAATCCTTCGAAAAGGTAGTCCAGAAGAAATTCAGTCATCTCGTTAGCTCCCATGAGTCTCATCAGGAACCCTGTCCAGCTCGTCAAGGAAAGACATTATCTGTAATTCGTGACGCCCTCTTTTGTGATGGACCGGTATTTTCTAATCTATTATCCATGTTTCGGCTTGTAGCCATTTGGTACCAGGTGACTGATTAGATGGTCTCCTCTTCCAAGTGTGTGCTGAGTTTTGGGCTCACGAGAGTAATCGGCTCGGTTATTGAAAAAACGGTCGAGTCTGCTCTTTTCTGGTGGTACAGTTGACTATCTGTCTCAGGGACACCGTTTCATACACCTACGATGACTTTATTTCATTGAAATATTCGGCGATGATTATTGCAGCGCAGGGGATATTTTTAGCGAATTTTGTCCGTGCAGTTTTACAGGTAAGAGAGTAATACTTTACGGAACGGTTCATTTGGGGTTTAATAAATGACTCCGTAGATAACACACCCAAAGACCTTAGGTAGCCATTGAGGCCTTACCCCTAGCCACTAGACTTCTAAAAATATGTTTCTCTGAACTGATATTTGCAGAATCCGAGATTTAGTGGAAAGTTTGCACAGAAAAACGGACGCATCCTCCATGATGGACTGGATTCCACCAGCGTCACACCATGGTAGCAGATGGAAGTTTTACCCGTCGATTTCTACGAAATCTGCAGATGCCATCCATGTTTTAGTAATCGCTTCGGTGTCGATATTATCACGGCATACGAAGTGTTTGAGTTTCTGAGTCTTATTTCCGAGGAACTGCGCGTTGATGAGCAACATGTTAGGGAAAGAACTGAAAATATGTTTCTTTATTCCAGGTTTGAGGGGAATCTTTGCATTTACCTCGCCCATGACCTTGAGTGATTCTGCGTCCAAAATGTTTTTTTTGGTGGGCGCATTTATTTTATTTTTTAGGTCAGTTTCTGGATTCCAGTTTGCTAGACCTTCCTTTTTAGAAATTACACCATCGTCTCGAGGATGGTGACCGGAGGCATGGTAAGTTTACCTGGGATCTGCCGGTAAGTGTTCTTGTAGTATCGAGAGTTGGAGTTTGTCGGTTCTTGACGGAAGAGGTTTGGATAGTGGTGGTTGATTTTTGTGTTTATTGTACCATAGCTGTGTCTTCCATTTGTTTTCTGTTGACTGCTGGTTGATTCTGGTTCATTGCTCCATTGTTTATCCCTGTTTGTTGGTGGCGGTTTGGTCCTGTGGTATCCACGTTAGCTTTGGCTGTTTGTTTAACTGTTGACGGTAGGTGGTAGTAATTGCAACGATTTCCCCTGTTGCAGCGGCCTGTTGCAAACTTCTTGCATTTCGGGGATAAAGTTTTGCGCGTTTGTCTGATTTGGCACCTTCACAACCACCTAAGCTGGAGTGATGTTCACAGATCGACGGAACTGCTGCTGAATGAGAATTCTGGCACTCGTTTCCCCATCTACACTGTCCGTTTTTTAAAATAAAAGCAATTGTTTTCTGCCTTTTTCTGAGTCTCAGTTGGAGAGTTGAGTACAATGACTGATTGATCCTTTTTCGGAAGCTCATCCCTGAGTTTTGCCGAAGGCTGGCAAGTCTCAGCTGTTCCTTTAGTCGGAGAGATTTGAGGATCAGTATTTTGTCTTGTTTTTGTACCTTCTTCACTTGTACTCACAAGGCGCAGTGCATTGCGTACGATAACTGTCTCATGGGGATCAGTCATACTACGTGTTCTCTTTTGTGTTGGTAGGATGACCGTCCGGCTCTTATGGTGCCATCAGTTATTCTTGAGAAACAGGGGTTTATTCGTTAGTCAGCAGGGGTTTATTTGGCTATGTACTAGCGTCGATTTACAGATCCAAGAGGGGGGCCGTCTTGGTATTTCAATGAGTCAGTACCAACTTTTAGTCCAGCCTACAAGCAAGAATTTATACAATTAGTTTGAACGCCAAAATATGCCAATACTCGTATATTTTCTAAATATGTTTATTCAGCCAATATGTTTTCTAATTTAAAAATTTTTATTGCCTATGAGGTGGACAGAATGTGGGAAGTGCAATACTCAAATCACCTATTCCCTGCAGTTTAAGGATTAAAACCCCGCTGGTACCAACTCGGCCTCTTGTTTCTTTGATATTGTTCCCTTCTGCACAAACTATCACCAAAAATACGCACAAACGGACGAGCCAACGTAATCGATGACGTTTTAATATTTAGTATTTGGCAACTATGTCTATTGATGGCTGCAGATGCGGAAGAAGAAGAAGGACATCAATTCAGCTTGGCTTTGTTTACAAACATCAGCTGTTTTCATTATTGAACTAGCAGACAAAGGATAAGTCCCTTGGAAATAGAAAATAAAAATTCTCAGACTTCGAGATGTAAGTAAGGAAAGTGACAAACCAAGGGAAGCCACTTAAAATGACACTTAGGTACAAATATAAACAGAAAATGACAAATATGGGTAGAAATAAATGTTCTTTCTCACAAATTTGGCCAACAATCCTTTATTCAATTTCACATCACCCAGTTTCTGTTGAGTCACCCTTATTACCCCTTGTTGACTTACGCTTATTGCTATTGGAACTGGTATGTGCAAGACCAGTGGAAAACGTGACTTTCGTAATTTTTTTTACAATGCGAAGCTTTGCGGCTACCCCAAAAATTTACCTTCAACACATGATGTGTATTCTTTTAGCTCTTCCCATTTTAGTTAAAATAATAAATAATTTCTGAGACCACACTGGCTAATCATGATAAACAAAAAATCGCGAAGAAAGGAAGAAAATGAGGACAATTAACAGCCAGTGGAAAAATTGAAAAATTATGCAAATATTTCGGTCAAGACCTCCGCTTGAACGTCCTCAGTGCAGAATGAAACTGATAAAAATATAAAAAAACCAAACCTTAAAATAAAAACACCAAACTAAAATTGGACGACGCTTTCCTAGTAACGGTGAAAGGGTAACTGAATAAAAAACACAAGTCTAAATGGCATTTCAGAATTTCATTTTGCGTAAAGCACTTTTAAAGGCTGATCGCTTTCCAGTTTGATTGTTATCGGAGACTCTATTCGATTGCAGAATATAACTTTGTGGATGTATGTAAAAACGATCAGAATTAATAATTTTGTCATAAATGGGACTTAGAAAAATTTCTCCAGTGTCTCTATTGAGAGCCACCTTTTGGTGAATGTGCTTTTTATTTCAACTGCCTCCCTGAAAACTTGCGTGAGACCTTTAACGGGGGCAACGATAGAGGCCTCGTCAAACAAAATGAAATGGTGTGGATTCTCGTACACATGTTAAAACACAAGTCCCAACAGATACCGTCCACAAGCCCCAACAGATACCGTCCCATTGGTGGATGATAAGAAACTTTTCACTGTTCTACCCTACATTCCAAAATTGAGTGACAAATTGAAAAGAATCCTTAAAAAACATAAACTTAGTGTCGCCTTTAAAAATTCAAATATTACACAGAACAACGGCAAAGATTTTTTAACAACGGCAAAGATAAAACCAGCCCCATTCTGGGCAGTGGTGTTTATAGAATTCCTTGTTCTTGTGGGTGTTTTTATGTTGGTAGAACCCAACAGCAATTGGGGGAGAGGTTATCTGAGCACAAGTCCTCAATCGACAAGGCAATGAGGTTACGCCAAAGGCCTGAGGTTTTTGATTCCGCCTTGGCGCAACATGTGTACGAGAATCCACACCATTTCATTTTGTTTGACGAGGTCTCTATCGTTGCCCCCGTTAAAGGTCTCACTCAAGTTTTCAGGGAGGCAGTGGAAATAAAAAAGCACATTCACCAAAAGGTAGCTCTATATAGGGACACTGGAGAAATTTTTTAAGTCCCATTTATGACAAAATTATTAATTCTGATCGTTTTTACATACATCCACAAAGTTATATTGTGCAATCGAATAGAGTCTCCGCTAATACTCAAACTGGAAAGCGATCAGCCTTTAAAAGTGCTTTACGCAAAATGAAATTCTGAAATGCCATTTAGACTTGTGTTTTTTATTCAGTTACCCTTTCACCGTTACTAGGAAAGGGTCGTCCAAGTTTAGTTTGATGTTTTTATTTTACGGTTTGTTTTTTTTTATATTTTTATCAGTTTTATTCTGCACTGAGGACGGTCAAGCGGAGGTCTTGACCGAAATATTTGCATAATTTTTCAATTTTTTCACTGGCTGTTAATTGTCCTCGTTTTCTTCCTTTCTTCGCGATTTTTTGTTTATCAGTTAAAATAATACCTAATATGTGTTGTAATATTTCCTCTCCTTCACTTATGGGTTGATTTACACCACGGTATACCTTTTGATCGCTTAAGGTTTCATTTTCGCTCTTTCATTGCATTAGAATAACTAATTTTTAATGCTAATATAAGCATTTGTGGTGATATAAGTATCACCACGAGGTAGAGAAGAGATATCGAAAATAAAATTAGTTATTAAGGCACATCGAAACAAATACCTTTCTTTTGTAGACTTTTAAAACATATTGAAAGATTTATTTTCCGTTTTCGGATTATTGATATTTGATATTTTGTTTTGCTCGATTTTTTTTTACTCAGTAGGCTTTAAAAAACATTGAAAGATGTGTCTTGGTTTTGGTTTTTTAAGTTTTGATTTTTTGTTTTATTAATTGTTTTTGCTTTATTTTAACTCTATAGACTTTTAAATTGTAGGTCACTTTTCTCAACACGTGTCTGGAATAAACTTACAGGGAAATACGTCTTTAGTTGTTTCAAAGAATCCATCAACGAGTGGTTTCTCAAATGAATGTGCATCGGAATCTGAAGGAAAAGGCTTCGGAAATCAGAAAACTGGTTTGAAAAGGTGCCTGCAAAGTAAGAAGTATAGAAAATTGGAAAGATATCAAAGAACTCCTAAAGAGAAAAACACATATAAATGTGAGGTATGTGACAAGATCTTTTCTCAAATGTGTAATTTGAACGAGCACCAAAGAGTACATACGGGTGAAAAACCGTTCAAGTGTGATGTTTGTGACAAAATCTTTGCTAATTCATCAAATTTGAACCGACACCAAAGATTGCATACAGGTGAGAAGCCGTTTAAATGTTATGTATGTGACAAGACCTTTTCTCAAGCTCCAAATTTGAAAACCCATCAAAGAATGCATACAGGTGAAAAACCGTTTAAGTGTGATGTTTGCGACAAGACCTTTGCTCATTAAGCACATTTGAACCGGCACCAAAGAGTGCATACAGGTGAGAAACCTTTTAAGTGTTATGTTTGTGACCAAAACTTTTCTCGTACTGATAGATTGAACACACATCAAAGAATTCATACGGGTGAGAAGCCGTTTAATTGCGATTTATGTAAAATTAACTTTTCTCAACTGGGCAGTTTGAACAGGCACCAAAGAGTACATACGGATAAGTAGCCAAATAAATGTTATGTATGTTAGAAGTATTTCTCGCAAGCGTACAGTTTGAATGCACCTTAAATACGGCATACAGGTGAAAAACCTTCCATATGTGATGTGTGTAGAAAATTTTTTGTGATTTTAGCAATTTGCACAGGTATCAAAAAGTGCATACAGGAGTCTATGAAAATTGTTGTAACTCTAGTTGTATCCTCATTGGTTTGTGGCTATTATTCTCACAACCACTTAGTAATACATCGAATTAGTTTTTTAAGTGATTTTTCATGTTTTTTTTGTTTTTTTTTAGCAAATTCATGTCTTTTTTTATGTCTTTAGTTTCTTTAGCAGTTTTTTTTTAGCAATTTCATCATCATCCTGTGAAAATAAGCGATACATATTTGCTTGATTGAAACAAATGGGATGTATGTAAGAAATGCCTGTCCACATCAAGATTTTTGAATGAGCTCCAAAGAGTTTATACAGGTGAGAAACTATTCAAAATGAAACTCAAAAAATTAACATGAGTAGGGCTGATAACCCCTTATGTCTTCTCAAGACCAGGACACAATTTGCACTTTACTGACAAAAAAAAAAACAGCAATAAAAAACAAATGACCATGGATTGTCAGTTTAATTGACATATACTGATATTTATTCCTTAAAGTTTTAATAATTTTTATTTATGAAAGTAAGGAAAATGAAAGCATATCAACCGCATTTTGTTTTCAGTAAAGCGTAAATTCTGTTTTGGTCTTGAGAAGGCTCTGGGGTTACTAGTCCTACTTATGTTAGTTTTTTCTTGTTTTGAGTTTAACTCGGCAATTTATCATAATTTCTGTTTGTTTTGAGTTCCATTTATTAATTGATAGTGATTTGAGGTAGTCTTACACTCGGAAGATTTTACTTTGTTTTGCTCATTTTTGGTGAAATGGAGCTCTACTTTTCGTCGCAAAACTTTTTTTGTGTAAAAAGTTTTTTAATTAATTTCTGTTCGTTTTTATTGACCTAGTCTTTTTCATGGAAAAAATACTATTTTGTATTTTTTCAGTTGTTTTTCCTATAAGAATCCATAGTATGGGTTGCTATTTTTATGCTGGAGAAACTTTTTCAATATTTTTTAATACTGACTTGAACAGTATTTTTTAATTTAATTTTAGAGCTTCTGAAGTTGTCCTGAAAAATAAAACTTAATATTATTCCCAAAAGATTCTATCTACACCCGTTGACATTTCGATACACTTACACTCTTTTTATTTATTTAAATTGTAAGAACAGAAATAGTAATAGTAGTATCCCCAAAAGTTTCAACCTAATCTTGATATATTGCTGAGTCTTTCTCGGTATATTGCTGAGGTGTCTTATTGGCAACCATAAACACAATGCCTTTTGATTTAACTTAAATCAGTTTTTAGTTTTAAAGCATAATTGCATAATTGTGGAGAATTGACATGCCTAATATCCCCAAAGATATAGTTGCTGGACCTTTCTACTGTGCTGAACAAAACAAAATGGCTTTCTCGTAATTTTGACGGGATGTGTTTTGAAAATGAATGGGCTTGGGAGAACTGCTGCTTGCCCCCGGTCCCTTGTTACTCTTAAAAAGGGCACCAAACCTTTTAATTTTGATTTGAATTTGCCCCTTTAAAAGTTTCAATGATATTTCGAGCTATAATAGAGTTATAATAGAGTAGAGAGCCGCTGCACCTGAGCTCTTTAACTGTGTAATAGACCACATCCTGAATAAAACACAGCAGGTGCAGCCGTTTGGCATAGGCTTTGCTGGAAGAGTTCTTTCAGACGTCGACATTTCCGACGAAGTGGCGCTAATATGCGAAAACATTAGTGACCTCAAAACTACACTGGAAACACTGGCCTCTGCAGCTGAGAAACTCGGTCTGAAAATAAATTGGTCGACGACCAAGATAATACCCGTTGAGAAAACGCCATCCAACCCCCTGTCATCTGTGGAAATTTGTGGCCAGACTGTAGAGGTAGTCAAGCAGTTTACCTACCTTGGTTCAATTGTCTGCTCAAACGGAAGCCTAGATGCCGAAATATCAGCAAGAGCGGCAAAAGCAAACTCTGTCTTCGGTCGTCTTCTAAAAACAGTCTTCCATAAACCCCAGATCAGCCGTCTCACCAAAGCACGAATATATTCTGCTTTGGTTGCCAGTGTTATGCTCTATTCTTCTGAGACTTGGTCGCTAACTCAGACACAGACGCTAAAGGTAGATGCCACCCAGACGAAACACTTCCGAAAAATCAAACGCTCCCGATGGTCCGAAAGGGTACCAAATTCGGAAATCCTCAGGTCCTTAAAACTCCCACCCCTGTCCGAGCAGCTTGAATCTCGCTCGCTGCGTTGGTATGGTCATCTGCTCCGTCTGCCTGCCCAAACACACGCCCGGCTCATCTTCGATATCGACCCAGCTGCAAACGGCTGGAGGTGTCCTAGGGGAAAACCACGCACCAGATGGGTGGACGTCATCCATGATCGGCTCGCCTCCAGAAACATCAACCCGGCTGAAGTGACAACCTTTGCCCTGAACCGACCACTCTGGAGAAGACTGACGGCGCTGACGACTGGTTCCCTCTACGCTGGCGACGCTGCCGAGCAAGAGCTTTAAGTAAGTAAGTATAATAGAGTGGTGCTGCCTATGATATTGCGTAATCCCCCATAAGTTACCCTTAAAGGTCTAAATAAATAATATAAGTTTTTCGTCAGGTATTGCTTTGTCAACTTTTTGAAAGTCCACATGCTCATAGTTTTTTTCTTTTTATTTGGTTCAACATCCGCCTAATTATCCTTAAAAGCTTCACCTTAATACCCTTAGCTTGCGCAGTTGCAATAGTTGTAGCATCATTAGTAGCAGTATACGCATGGCACCTTTGGTTTTTTCAACACACGCTGAAATTTTCAGCTTAATACCTACCATCAACCAGTCCTGAAGCATTTCTGATGCGTCCGCTTGACAACCTGTTTGGGCATAGTTTGTTACGATTTAGTTCCATACAGGTTCTGTATATCCCAAAATTTTTGCATTAATATCCTTAGTTTTAATAGCAGTAGTAGTAGTAGTAGCTGTAGAATTAATTGTAGTTCTACGCTTTAGTGGCAGTAGTACTAATAGAAGTAGTAATAATAGCAAGAGTAGCAGTAGTAGGAGTAGAAGCAGTAGCATTAGGAAGCAAATATTTTTTTTTGGTTAGTTCAACATCCCTCTCAACAAGCCCTATTAGTTTTAACTTCACACACCAAACTGTCCCTAAGATATTGCTGCTACACCCTTTTGACAACCTGCACATAGAGAGTGTGTTCTGATTCAGTTCGTCTCCCTCTCAAAATTTCACCTTCATGCCCTTAGGTATAGTTGTGATAGTCACAGTAGTAATATTGATATTACTAGTAATAGTATTGAATAGCGGTAGCACTACTAGCAGTAGTAGTATTAACTTACTACCTTTTGGTCAGTTGAACATCCTTCTCATGAAGTCCTGGAAGTTTCAACCTAATACCATTAGCCATTGCTATGATATTGCTGATCTGCCCTTTTGATAACCTGTAAGTTCATATACTATTTGAAATTTTCATCTCAATGCATTCTTGAGATACACTATTTTGACAATGTGCATGCACATAGCGTCTTTTGATTTAGTTCAAATTTCTCCTTAATACTGTAAATAGAGTAGTGTGGTAGTATTAGTGGTGATAGTTTTAGTAGTATTGACAGCATGCAAGTATTGTCTTTTTGATCATCTACTTTATCATTTCGTCAATTTTCCAAATTAATATACTCAGTTATTCCTGCGTTGTTCCCTTTTGACAATCTGTATATACATAACGTGTTTTGATTTAGTTCAACACCCCTCAACATTCTCTGAAAGGGTCACCTTAGTACCCTTCGTCTTATTGGAAATTAAAGTTCAAATATGCATACCTTTCTCTATAACATCTACTATGTGTAAACAATGAACGAATTGCCTAACATACAGCCCTTTTCCTGAGGACTCGTGGGAGGTTGACATCCCCAATACTGGACCTTTCAACAATGTTGTACAAAATTGCTCTCTTAAATTTTCGATCGGATATGTTTTGGGGGCTCATGTCACTCCATTTACTTTTGACTCTTATAAAGGGCACTAAATCTTCCGACTTCCAATCAAAAAAGCTCCATCCGATCCAAAGTTTATACAACTACCCGTTCAATAAAATAAAAACCTAATGTGCCCTGGGCATAATTTACAACCCTTGCCCATGGGCTTTGGGGGATTGTTTTCACTCTAAAGACATTGTTATATGATTTTTGGACTATTGGTAACAAAATGGCTATCTCACAGTTTCAATTGAATGTGTTTTGGGAAATGAGGATGTCAGGGAGGAGGGCTAGTTGCTCTATCATTTTTACTTTTAGAAGGGAACTAGAACTATACATTTCAAATCAAATGAGCCTCTTCTAAAGATTACACGACCACCCCTTCCGTAAAACCTTATATGCCCCTGGGGCATATAACGTACAATCCTTATCACCAGAATCTAGGGGATTCTGTTCACTCCAGGCCTTTTTATTTGATCATTCGTCTATTTTTGAACACATTTCAATCTTAAAATTTTTATCAGATGTATTTGCGGGAAATAAAAACGGAGGGGGGGGGGGGGAGGGTGGCTGTCCCCGATCACTTAGGTTCTTAAAAGGGAACTAGAACATCTGATTTCCAGTCAAATGAGCCTCCTCCTGAGTTTATACGAGCACCTTTTCTATAAAAACCTCATATGCCCCCGGGCATAATTTATAACCCTTGCGCTGAGGGCTCTGGAGGGGGTCATCCTCAAAGACATAATTTCCAGACCTTTAAACTACGCTGAACAAACTGGCTATCTCTAAACTTTGAATATATGTGTTTTGGGAATTGATGGGTATGGGGAAGGGCTTTTTGCCCTCCAATCACTTTTGAATATTAAAAATACCCTATATCAATTTACAATCAAATGAGACTTTTTTGAAGTTTCTGCGACAAAAAAAAGGCCATCTCAAAATTTATATCACATGCATCTTGGGAAAATACGTGGTGCGGAGGGATATCCACCCTCCGATCACTTCGAATCTTAAAAAGGGCACTAGAACTTCTTATTACCAATCCAGTGAGCCTGTCCGAAGTATATACGACCACCTTTTCTTATAAAGAAAACCTTCAATGCCCCCCGGATATAACCTGCAACCCTTGCCCCAAGGATGGCGATGGGGGGTTGTCTATCCTCAAAGACATAATTTCTGGACCTCTTAAATATGCTGAACAAAATTGCTATTTGAAAATTTGGATTAGATGTGTTTGGGGAAATGGTGGGCGTGTGAGGGGGGTTAGTTCCCCTCTAATCACATTTGACTATTAATAGGTGTGCTAGCCCCTTCAATTTCTAATCGAATGAGCCTTTTTCGAAGTTTTTCTGACAACAAAAGGTCATCTCAAAGTTTATAAGTTGCATTTCGGGAAAATACGAGGTGCGGATGGTAGGGTATATACCCTTCGATCATTCTGAATCTATAAAAGGGCACTAGCCCTTTCAATTTCCAATCGAATGAGCCCTTTTCGAACTTTCTGCGACAACTCCTTTGATACGAAGTACCCTGGTCTAAGTCCAAAAATAAATAAATAATATATTGTGCCCACATCGTTTTTTACATACGCAGGGCTAATGCACTGCCTATGATTCCAAATACATAAAATTCATCAAGTTCAATTTTACCCATCAAAAGCTACAATCCTGAAAAAATTGCCTAATTTTAGAAAAAGGCAGAGACAACCCCAAAAAGTCAGTTGGTCTTAATGAAAATCACCTCATTAGATTCGGCATAATGAAGAACCCTACTATAGAGGTTTTAAGCTCCTATACAAAGAGTTTGGGAAACTATAAAGAGGCCACAGATGCATGTTCATTTTTATTTAGTTCTTTCCGCAAAGCTGATCCTATGAAGCCATTGGCCCAAGAGGATCAGGGGAGGACTCATTTGAACAGAAGTTGTAAGTTCTATTGCCCTTTACATGTTGTAAAAATTATGCCACAGGAAGGTGGTTTCTTCTGCCATTTTGTGGCACCAAACTACGATTTTGCCCCGAAGATGACCAATTGTCCCGCAGTTATTATTGATTGAGGCTTCAGATTAAATAATGTTGTACGGTAATGCATCCTTTTTTGAAAATTCGTGTACTTGTTAGTATGGCCATTTATCTTGATCCTTTATTCAACTAAGTTGATTAGCTTGATTTATTGTGAAATTTTGTTTAGTGATGAATGATTGGGCTTCATTCACCTATTGTGAATTAAGTGCGGTGGGTCGTAATGCACATGGGGAGGGGGGGCATAGGCCTAAGGGAGTCTTTTTTAATATTCAAATTATAAAAATCTCAATTAGCCTTCAGATCAATAGAGACAGGGGGGAATGAACCTCTGAACCATTGCCTTCAGTTAAACCAAGGCCTAAGTAAGGAATCTCTGGGGGTTGAGTCAATACAACAAGAAATGCATCCCTTAGCCAAACCTCTTAGATATTGCAAACACAGCCTTTAGACATTCGGGATGCACATAGTGTCCTTTAGCCTAATTTATCTCTAACTTCAACTTTAATTCCCCGAAATTTCCTGGAAGCTTAAACTCAATACCCTTAGTTAATCCTAAAATATCTTATATTTAACTTTAAAGCCACATTGAAGGAAATAGTGTCTTTCAATTTAGTTAAAGACAACCCTCAACCTTCCGCGGTAGTTTCAATTTGATATCTTTAGCCATTATTGAGATTTTACAAATGTGTTCTTTTAGCAACCTAGATACATACATTGTCTTTTAATCTGGTACAATATCCCCCTACAGCTCTTCCTGAAAGTTTCAACTTCATACTTTTAGCCGTTTTTAAGATATTGTTGGTACGTACTTTTGACAACCTGGATGCACATCATGCCTTTTCATTTTATTAAAAATCACCCTCAACATTCCTTGAACTCTTTAACTAATGCCATTAGCCGTTCACCTTAGCTAACATTCACCTTAGCTTTCCCTGTAATCTTCAGCTCAATGCCCTAAGCCATTCCTGAGATAACCTAGATACATTTAGAGTCTTTTAATTTAGTTCAATATCCCACTTAACATTCTGTGAAAATTTTGGACTTATTGCCATTAGCCATTTTTGAGTATTTGCAGATTCATCCTTTGCACTTACTATCTTGTGATTTAATTTAACAACCCGCCCTCTAATATTCTCTGAAAGATTCTACTTAATTTACGTAGTAAGCTAAGTACTTATGTAATTGATACATGTTTTCTGCGACCAGGATCCATGCAGTGTCTTTTGAGTTACATGAGCATCCCTCATAGCATTTCCTGAAACCTTCAACTTTATACTCTACTACTCCTGAGATATGCCCTTTCAACAACCTGGATGCAGATTTTTCATTGAATTTATTTCATCATGCTTCTCAACACTCCATGAAAGTTTTGATATGGTAACCTTGGCCGTTTTACAGTACTGAAAGTATCTTTTGACAATTTGTTTGAACATTGTGTCTTTTTAATTACTTTCCTACCCTCCTGAACGTGCCCTGAAAGTTTCAACTCTATGCCGTCATCCGTTCGTGAGATATGGCGGATACGCCCTTCTGACAACCAGGATATACATAAAAGCTCTTGGTTTAGTTATCTACTCCTAGATAAAATTAAAGCAATTTTTTAGAAATAAAACCTTATCTTATCTCTTATATTGCAGGTAAATCCTGTGCATTCACATGGATTTTTTTAGTTTAAGACCAAGGAATGTTATCTCCCTAAATATTCCCCGAGGGCTTTTCCTTAATACCCTTGCAATACATGTTTATATACGCAATATAAAAACAATAGGGAATCTGTATCGCCTACAGCTCTTGTGCCTGAGGCTCTAAAGAGTATGGCTGAACCTAGAGGTATAGTTACTGTATATTTCGTTTATTTTGAACAAAATGGTAATTTAAAATTTTTATTTCAATATTTTTAGTAGTTGTGGGAGGGCATTTGTGAAAGTTGGGTTGGGGCTGGTTCTTCTCTAGTTTTTTTCCACTTTTAAGAAGGGTCGTACAACTGTCCATTTTCGACCAAGTAAGTCCCTTCTAAGATCTTGAACAACCACCTCCGTGGAAAGTGGCCTGAGGGAAAATTGAACCCCACCCTTTACCTAGGCAGTGCTACTGTACTTTCTATTATAGTCTTACGTGTGGTAGCGTTCTCTGCATTCTTATGGATTTGTTTTTCTATCAAATCTCTTGTTTCTATACGGTGTTTTCTGGCGAAATCGTTGATCAACAAGCCTTTCTGGCGAGACTGTTGATCAACAGTAGTGTTCTAGCGACCAACGTGTTCTAGCGACCAAATGGTATTGTTGATCAACATGGTTTATAGAAACGAACCACAATTGGAATCTTTAGAGGCGTTTTTTCACTCATCAATGTCCTTAGGTCTTACATCTTTTGTCGGAAAACGCTTAACAAAAGGGAAGTCTTTGAACGAAGATCTTACATCTTTGGTCGTTTTTGTACAAACGTCTTTTATCATTCAGGTCTGATCAGCGGTTTGAGAATGATAGGGTCGTGTTTACACTCAAAACAGTGCTAATATCTTAAATATTTTTTAAGAAAAAGCATAAAAGTGAAATAATTTAAAAAAGATATTACATTTTTGGTCGTTTTTTTCCAAACGTCTTTCATCATTCTGCTCTGATCAGCGGTCTGAGAACAATGATGAGTAGATCATCAAAGTTCTCTCATCATTGTTCTATATGGTAGAACAGTGGCGGTCTTCACACTTTTGCTAACTATAGTGAGCTGTAACAAAAACATTATTCATTAAAAAGTGGCTTCATACAGATAGAACAAAGATGGCTTAGCAATGCGGTTCCACTTCTACTTGTTTTGGTAGTAGAATACTTGTTTTTGGACTATTCTACTTCCAAATATTAAATCTACTTATCCACTTACTTTCTACTTATTTTTGGAGGTATCTACTTAATTTTACTTATTCATTCTACTTCTAAATGTATATTATTTTGTCCACTTATTATTTAGAATTACTTCTAAATGTCAATAGATACTTCCATTTATACTGGCACTCTTTGGATCTGGCCACAGAAATCAACACTACACCACTGTTAATCCTATAAATGAAGCCTTTGATCACCCAAATTGCTGCATATTTTCAAGTCAGGGACAAGAGTTTGCAAACTGGTGATAAATTGTTTCCTCATAAGCATAATCTTCTGTTGACTGTAATCACAAGCATCCTCTGAGGAACTTTTTCCCGCTGTAGTAAATTACTTCTCTGATCCATTGCCAGAAAATTATCTCCATGTGTTTATAGAGACAAAATGACAACAGAAACGAGGCAATAATTGTCTTGTAATACTAGCCGGAGTTCATATGTGCAGTTCTGAGAAAGTTTTCCTAGAACCATCAATCAAGAAACGTTCCAGTTTATCTAGAAAAAATACCGTTTTCTTTGTCAAACTGATTCTAGGAGTTTCACTGAAGCGGTTCACTCTGATGAACATTGCCGTTTGCAAATATTTCAGCCTTGTCATACAGGAAGGGGACTATTACCATGAGTGCCGAGTTACACAGGAATGGCCTTGAATATCCCAGATATTTGATTAAAAAGTCTAAAAAAAAACAGGCTGTGATACATGCTTTTGTTTTATTTTTGCTAATAAGATTGATTGGTAAGACATCTTTGTGCAGGAGAAAAATCAAGAAAAAGGTTTGGCAGACAACAGAACATTTTGCCACTGGTTTGGCCCAGGCAGAGCGCCAGAACAAAACTGACCACAACAACTTTAAACGTTTGTCAGCTATTGACCAGAAACTAGGCATTCATTGTAACTGGTTCACAATGTTAATTTATTTACACCCCAAATTTTTTTTTAAATAAAGTAGTCATTCTAGTTTTACTGATTTTCACTGTATGGACTCTCTCTCTCTCTCTCTCTCTCTCTCTCTCTCTCTCTCTCTCTCTCTCTCTCTCTCTCTCTCTCTCTCTCTCTCTCTCTCTCTCTCTCTCTCTCTCTCTCTCTCTCTCTCTCTCTCTCTCTCTCTCTCTCTCTCTCTCTCTCTCTCTCTCTCTCTCTCTCTCTCTCTCTCTCTCTCTCTCTCTCTCTCTCTCTCTCTCTCTCTCTCTCTCTCTCTCTCTCTCTCTCTCTCTCTCTCTCTCTCTCTCTCTCTCTCTCTCTCTCTCTCTCTCTCTCTCTCTCTCTCTCTCTCTCTCTCTCTCTCTCTCTCTCTCTCTCTCTCTCTCTCTCTCTCTCTCTCTCTCTCTCTCTCTCTCTCTCTCTCTCTCTCTCTCTCTCTCTCTCTCTCTCTCTCTCTCTCTCTCTCTCTCTCTCTCTCTCTCTCTCTCTCTCTCTCTCTCTCTCTCTCTCTCTCTCTCTCTCTCTCTCTCTCTCTCTCTCTCTCTCTCTCTCTCTCTCTCTCTCTCTCTCTCTCTCTCTCTCTCTTGTGTTCTTTTGCTTTATAAAAATTGGATTTTAAAAACGATTTGTGAACAAACATGCACAGATTTGCTTGGTAAACTTTACTGTTAAATAATTCTATGTCTGTTTGATTTAAATTTGTTTTAGAAGTTGAAGATGCTTTATCAGGTGACAGCGAGAAGCCCTTTCATTTTCCAAGCCATCTTTTGTCGCCAAAACGAGAAGATGTTCCTCTGCTTAATTCATTTAGCATTTCAGGGCCATGTAAATTTGAATACGACACCCAGGAATCCAAATTTTCTAACAGTGAAGGTACATCTGAAACATTGTATTTTTGTTAACTGAAATGTATTAGATAATTTTCTATTGAACAAAAATAGGACAAAAGGGCTTAATCTTAAGATAAAAGTTTGTTTTATTCCAATGTGCCGGTATTTGCTAAACCGTTTTTGTAGTCTTTCATGAAAATTTAAAAATTTTGACTTGAAAGTGGTTTGGTAGGTTAAATTATCAAACACTTCGTGTTAACTAACTGTAAGTAAGAAGCAACTCAGCTCAATAGTAGCTGAAACTCTAAAAACGGAATTTTTATACCGATAGATACAGCAAAAAGATCGGATTTTTATGCTAATTTCAAATATAAAAGTTTCATTAAGTCTTACACATCGAAGGTTACGAGCCTGAGAAAATTTTCCTTATTTTCGAAAAAAGGATGAAACATCCCTTGAAAGTCATAGTAATGAAAATCAAACAATCAGATTCAGCGTATCTGAGAACCCTATTGTCGAGGTTTCAAGTGTCTATCTGGAAAAATGTGAAATTTTAAATTTTTGCCAAAAGAAAGATCATCGATGCGTGTTTATTTGTTCTTTTTTTCTTAGTTGTAGTTTTTCTCCCAGGGGTAATCGTATCGACCCAGTGATCCTATAATATAATGAAAAGGCTCATTCAAATTGAAGTTCTAGTGTCCTTTTTATATGACGGAAAAGATTGGAGGGCAGCTAGGCCTCCTCCCTACTCTTTTCCTCCCAAAATCGTCCGAATTTTTTTCAGATAGCTATTTTATTTATCATAGTTGAAAGTCCCAATAACTATACCTTTGGATGTAACATGACCCCCCTCCCCCACATCCCCTGGGGAAAGGTCTTTAAGTTATAAAAATTGCCCATTGTTTACGCATAGTATTTGTCGTTTGGAAGCCTGCATGCACTTTAGGGTTTAAATTTTCTTCTTTAAGTTATAAAAATTGCCCATTGTTTACACATAGTATTTGTCGTTTGGAAGCCTGAATGCACTTTAGGGTTTAAATTTTCTTCTTTTTTTTTGTTTTTTTTTTCTTGGGAAAACTTTCAACGGGGAGGGAAGGTTCTAGGGAGAGAATTTGTCATGCAAATTTATACACTGGGGGAATTTGCCAGAATTCCTTTACATTTTTTTCTTCCTTTCTCTTTTCCGTCTCAATTTTACGCGTGGGGTTGTTAAGGGTAATTGTTTGGGTAAATTTTCACCGGGATTGAATTGTCTAGAGGATATATTCGTGGGGAGGGTACTTCTCCGTGGAGGTGAGACCAAATTTCCTGGGGCTATTTAAAAAAGATCAGAAATTAAACATTTCTAAACATTTATATTAACATTTAAACATTTTATAAAAAACAAGTTCATTTCAACGGGAAGTAAGGAGCAACATTAAAACTTAAAACGAACAGAGAATAATATGAAAGCGGTTGCCTCCTCCTCAACACCTCGCTCTTTACGCTAAAGTTTTAATTTTGTCCCAATTCTTCAAGAAGGACTTCTGGGACACTATTTTCGTTTAATTGGAACAATAAGAAGGTTTTTTCCAAACTACTAAAAACTTTTGATTAAAGAGCGAGGTGTTGAGGTGGTGGCAACCCCCTTAAAATACGTTATAATTTCAATTGGTTTTCAGTTTTAATGTTGCTCCTTAATTCCAGTTGAAAAAACTTGTTTTTTTATTTAATTTTTCAATAAGCTTAATATTAAGCCTAAAAACTACATCTCAATATAGATTATATAATTCATATTTATATTGTATATATTTCTTTATAAATTTTGAGATAAATCTGTCTATTGTCTATTATTATTGTCTGTAGATAAATCTAGTATAAATCTGTATATTGATTTCAAGTTGAATTTGAAATAAGCAGAAAATTGGCATTTATGATTTGAACTGCATAGAAACTAGACTGAAATGCCAAAATTGCTAGAAGAACATAGCGAGTCTGATTGTATTTTTAATAATGATGAAATTCACGTTTTCTTAGGTCGTTCAAATAATAGTTCAAATATGGATAAATCATGTGCACAATCACAGGGAAAACTAAAGCAAAAGTACTAATAGCTTGGAGGACCCCAACTACCAAAACATTTATTCGACTTGAACGGTGCATCTCTTCAAGAAGAGACCACAGCAGAACTTTGAACTCCCAAGACTGAAAGCTATAACTGCTGGTCGCAATTTAGAATCCAATATTTTCGAAAATTCTGGCTGGATGTTTGATGTGCCATATTTTGTAAAGAGCTACGAAGAATTATTAATAAAACACGTGTGATTACCTCTTAATTCATTTGGTAGTATGAACATTTCTAAGACCTTAGACTCATTATAGTTTTGTGTGGCCTTAGGGGCTTAGATCCCCATTATTTTAACAAAATGGCTATCTCGAAAATTCGATCGGACGGATTCGAAGTTAGAAGGCAGGAGGGCTGGCTGCCCTCCGGTCCCTTTTGATTCTTAAAAAGGGAAAAAAACATTCAATTCCCAATAGAATGAGCCCCCGATGAAGTTATACCATCATTCCTTCCATAAAAACCTCAGATGCCCCCGGGTTCTGGGTGGCTGTATAAACCCCGGAGATGTTACTACATGATCTTTGATTTATTTTGTATAAAATGACAATCTAAAAAATTGATCAAACTGGTTTGGGGAAAAAAAGATTGGTTGGGGAGGGGGCTAGTTGCTATCATTTTACTTTTGACTTTCAAAAATAGAACTACAAATTCTTATTTACAATCGAATGAGCCCTTTCTAAAGTTTATGGTACCATCTCTTCTATAAAACCTTATATAACCCAGGGGCATAACTTAAAACCCTTGCCCCAATTTAATCCAACAACTCTTTCTATGCTATGGATCTCAAGTCTTAATTTGTTCTATGTTTGTGAATTTGCTTCGAATGTTTCTGGCTTTGCTTCTTTATGAAAATTAAATTTTTAAAAACAATTTTTGAGAAAAACCTGCATATATATCTGATTTTATGCGTACATATAATGTATGTATATTTACATTTTTACACGTAACTAAAAAGAAAAAAACTGCCAGATTTGCTTCGTAAGCTTTACTGTTAAATGTTTCTATGTCTGTTTAAATGTTTCTATGTCTGTTTAATGTATTGGGAATATTTTATTGGATAAAATAGGACAAAGGAACTTAATCTTAAGATGAAACTTTTGTTTTATTTAATTCCAATGTGCAGATGTTTGCCAAACCGTTTTTGTAGCCTTTCATGAAAATTTTTTGTTTTCACTTGAAAGTAGTTTGGTAAGTTTTATTACCAAACAGTTCGGGGTAACGAACTGTAAGGAAGGAGCAACCTGGCGCAATAGTAAAAGAAACTCTAAAAATGTGATTTTGATACTAATAGATACATCAAAAGAATTGTATTTGATGATGATTTCAAATATATTATATTAATTAAATATAGTCTTGCCCAACAATGGTTATAGAAATTTTCTATAGAAATTGTTTTATTTTCGAAAAAGAGGAAAAACACCCCCTAATAGATAGAGGATCTTAAGGAAAATCCCACCGTCAGATTCAGCATATCAGAGAAACCTAATGTTGAGGTTTCAAGCTTCTGTCTGCAAAAATGTGGAATTTGTATTTTTGGCAGAAGGAAGATCATGAATGCGTGTTTATTTGTTTTTTTTTTTCTTCCCAGGGATGATCTTATTGACCCGGTGGTCCGAGAAAACCATATAGAAATTTTCCCATATGCCCTTTCCTCAACCCTCGCTCTTTTCACTAAAGTCTTTAAGTTTACCCCATCGCAACTAACGAGATGGTTTGAAAAGTTCCTGCTTTTCTCGTCATCGTCAGCAAATGCGAAGTGACTTTATGGCACATAATGAGCTGAGATCTAGTTTTCTTAAATAAAAAGGTCGATTTTCTATATTATAGACGGAAAAGTTGTCTCTGGTCACGTGAGTTTACAATTATAATAAGAGGTCTTCAAACGGAAATTAAAAGTTCTAGTGCACTTTTTAAGTGACCAAAAGATTGGAGGGCAATTTACTAGGCCCCGTCCCACCCCTTTTTCCCTGAAATCGTACTATAACATTTTATAAATTTTAAAAAAATTATTCTTTTTTTAATTTTGTCCATCACAGTTGAAAGGTCCAATGACTATGGCTTCGGATATAACCTGCCCCCCCCTCTACAGACCAAGGGGAATGATCTTTAATTTATAAAAGTTGTCCATTGTTTACGCATAGTGTTTGTTGTTGGGAAGCATGCATACATTTTAGGGTGGGAAGACGAATTATCTGCTGGGGTTTTTTTCACTGGGGGAACTTCATGGGGAGATAAGGTTAGAGGGGGTGAACTTGTCACGGTAAATTATACAATGGGAGAATTTTCCAGACTTCCTATAGAATTGTTTTTTATATTTCTTGCTTTCTCTTTTCCGTCTCACTTTTACGCGTTGTTAAGGGTAATTGCCCTTAACAGTTGTTAAGGGTAATTGCCCATAACAGTTGTTAAGGGTAATTGTCTGGGTAAATTTTCTCCGGGATTGAATTGTCTAGATATCGTATCCGTGGAGAGGGTATTTTTCCGTGGAGGTTGTTTCAGATTTCCTGGGAATATTTAAAAAAAGATCAGAAATTAAATTTTAAAAACAAATATTCAACTGGAATTAAAGAGCAACATTAAAACTTGAAACAAACAGAAATTATTACGTACATAAAGGTGGTTGCCCCCTCCTCAACACTTCGATATTTACGCTAAAGTTTTAATCTTGTCCGAATTCTTTAAGAAGGGCTGTAAAACTCTATGTTTGTTTAATTGGAACAATAAGAAACTTTTTTCTAAAGTACTAAAAACTTTAGCGTAAAGAGCGAGGTGTTGAAGAGGATATATATGTTGTGAAAATTAACAAAATCACACAAGGGTTTTCTTTATTAATTAGAAAAAAATTGAACTCAGAGGGTAACTCATGTTGAGCATTTGTATTTTTAAAAATAGGGTAGCAGCTTCACAAATTTTCTAACTAAGGAAAATCAAAAAAGAAATATATTGCTAAACAAAATTGCCTGTTATATTTGTTGTAATATTTCCTATCCATCACATATGGTTTGATTTACATCACAATGTACTTTTTGATCGTTTAGGGTTTCTTTTTCGCTCTTTCGTTGCATTAGAATAAATAATTTCAAAAGCTTATATAATTTTCATTATGAGGGAGAGAAGAGGGATCGAAAATAAAATTAGTTGTTAAAACATATCGAAACATATACTGTTTTTACTTTAGACTTTTGAAACATATTGAAAGGTTTATTTTTTGTTTTCGGTTTATTGAGTTTTTATATTTTGTTTTATTCGTTTTTTGTTGTTTTTTTAACTCTATAGACTTTTAAATTTTAGGTCACTTTTCTCCACACGTGTCTGGAATGCACTTACAGGGAAATACGTCACTAGTTGTTTCAAAGAATCCGTCTACGAATTGTTTCTCAAATGCATGTGCATCGGAATCTGAAGGAAATCAGAGAACTGGTTTGAAAAGTTGCCTGCAAAGTAAAAAGTATAGAAAAATGGAAAGATATCAAAGTACTCATAAAAAGAAAAAAACATATAAATGTGAGGTATGTGACAAGATATTTCCTCGGATGCAGATTTTGAACAATCACCAAAGAGTGCATACGGGTGAAAAACCATTTAAATGTTATGTTTGTGACATGACCTTTTGTCATCCAGCAGGCTTGAAAACGCATTAAAGAGTTCATGCCGGTGAGAAACAGTTTAAATGTGATGTATGTCACAAGACCTTTTCTCGCACTGATAGTTTGAACACACATCAAAGAATTCATACGGGTGAGAAACCGTTTAAATGTGAAATATGTGACAAGACCTTTTCTCAACCTGCAACTTTGAAAGCACATCAAGGAATGCATACGGGTGAAAACCCGTTCAAGTGTAATGTTTGTGACAAAACCTTTTCTCAGTCATCACATTTGAATCGGCACCAAAGAGTGCATACATGTGAAAAGCCATTTAAGTGTGATGTATGTGACAAGACCTTTTCTCAACCTGCAAATTTGAAAACGCATCAAAGAATGCATATGGGTGAAAAACTATTTAAGTGTAATGTTTGTTACAAAACCTTTTCTCAATCTGCAAATTTGAAAAGACATAAAAGAATGCACATGGGTGAAAAGCCGTTTAAGTGTGATGAATGTGACAAGACCTTTTCTCTACCTTCAAATTTGAAAACGCATCAAAGAATGCATATGGGTGAAAAACCATTTAAGTGTGATGTATGTGACAAGACCTTTTCTCAATCATCAAGTTTGAAAACACATCAAAGAGTGCACACTGGTGAAAAGCCGTTTAAGTGTGATGAATGTCAAAAATGCTTTTCTGAATGGGGCTCTTTGAACAATCACCAAAGAGTGCATACTGGTGAAAAGCCATTTAAGTGTTATGTTTGTGACAAGACTTTTTCTCGAACTGATAGATTGAACACACATCAAATAATGCATACGGGTGAGAAACCGTTTAAATGTGATATATGTGACAAGACCTTTTCGCAACCTCAAAATTTGAAAACTCATAAAAGAATGCATACTTAAAGAATACAAAATTTGAAAAATCATAAAAGAATGCAAAATTTGAAAACTCATAAAAGAATGCAAGTTTGTGACAAAACTTTTTCTCATTCTTCACATTTGAACCTGCACCAAAGAATACATACAACGGTGAGAAGCCGTTTAAATGCGTTGTATGTAGATCGATTTCTCGAAAGAGCTTTTCTCGAAAAGCTCTTTTCGAGAACAGCTTGAACAGGCACCAACAAGTGCATTAGTAGTTGGTTATTATGTATATTATTATTATGTATATGAAAAGTGTTTCTCGCAAGCTTATGGTCTGTGCTTTACTAAAAAAAAAGACTGAATTGTCAGTTTAATTGACATATAATGATTTTAGGCATATTCCTTCAGGTTTTGATTATTTTGTATTTATGAGAGTAAGAAAAGTGAAAACATTTCATATGTATTTTGTTTCAGTAAAGCACAAATTGTGTTCTGGTCTTTGGAAGCCATGGGGATTATCAGCCCTGCTCATGTTAATTTTTGCTCGTTTCGCTATTGATCGGCTATTTGTTGTAATTTCAGTTCCTTTTGAGTTTCATTTATTTATTGATGGTGATTTGTGGTAGTTTTACCCTTGAAAGATTCTCTTTACTTTATTTTTGCTCATTGTACGGAGCTCTACTTTTCTTTGAAAAACTTTTTTTTATGGAATAATTTCTATTTGTTTTTTATTTACCTAGTCATTTTATGGAAATAATAATATTTTATATCTTTTCAGTTTTTTTCTTCAAGAATCCATAATATGGGTTGCTATTTTTATGTTGGAGAAACTTTTGCAATAATTTTTAATTCTGATAAGATAAGTGTTTTTTAATTTAATTTTATAGCTTCTGAAATTTACCTGAAAAGCAAAACTTAATGTCATACCCAAAAGATTTTATCTATGCTCTTTGACAACCTGAATACACTTACACTATTTTTATTTATTTAAATTGTATGAGCCAAAATAGAGATAGTAGTATTCCTAGAAAGTTTCAACTTAATACCCCCAGTCGTTCTCGATGTATTGCCGAGGTGTCTTATTGGCAACCATAAACACGAAGTTTTTTTTATTAATTTTAAAGCATAATGGGCCAATTACAATTGCACTTATTGCCATTAGCCATTTTTGAGTATTTGCTGATTCACCCTTTGCACTTAGTATCTTGTTATTTAATTTAACAGCCTGTCTTCTAATATTCTCTGAAAGTTTCTGCTTTACTTACGTAGTAAGCTAAGTACTTATGTAATCTATACATGTATTTGATACCGTTACTGATGTATTTGATGTATTACAGATCTCCCCTTTTGGCAACTTGGATGTACATGATGTCCTTAGATTTATTTTAGCATCTCATAAAAATTTTAAATAATACATTTAGCTGTTCTTAAGATATTTAAAATACCCCCTTTTGACAACCTCGATATCCTTCTCCACTTGCCCTAGATATGAACTTAATACCTTAAGCCATTCCTGAGATATTTCAGGTGTTCCCTTTTGGCAGCCCGTTTGAACATCGTGTCCTTTGATTTAGTTTTAGGTCCCCCTCAGCATGCCTTGTAAGTTATAACATAATAAACGTAGCCGTTCCTGAAATATAGCCAATTATTTTGACAATTACTTTCCTTAAGACCCCCCCTTCTATTACCTGTCCCATAATCCACTGAAATGTCAGTTACTACTATGAAATTTCTGGGTGTTACCATCTCAAGCGACTTAAAATGAGATTATCACATTAACCATATTTTTAAACGCGTAAATACCTCATTTTCCCTCCTTAAATAATAAAAAATGTCTTAAATCGCATTAGTTGAGAGTTTACCTTTGATTTTTACGCCAAATCCTTGACTACGCCTGTCCCGTTTGGCATCCTGGTATTTCCAATGATTCTCAGAAAGGATGGAGACAGTCCACAAAGAGTGCCTAAGACTTATTTTCAATGAGGGTAAATTCCCTTATATCTCTTATCGTCGGAAAGCCAATCAGTTCATCCTCAAAGAAAGCATATCAAAAATGTCTTTGTATTTTGCCAAAAACGCCTTCCATAACCTCTGGACAAATTCATTTTTCCCCTGTCCCTTTTTTCCCTTCGACCTTGCCTCCCTCAGTCTGTTTTAACAAAAATCCTCCTCCTTACCCCCAATCAAATTTTTCGCTTCAAGATATAGAAGAACTTTTGCCCCGTACATAGTAAACATATTAAATTAGTGAGTCCCCCCTTTTTACCTTACAATTGTGTATTATTTATTTGTAAATTTGTAGCTATCGTTTTAGTTTTTTTTACTGAATTATGTTTTGTTAAATTGTCCGTGTAATTGTCCTTATATTTGCTTTTTTTTAGTCTGTGAGATGTGTGTTTTACCCGCCTGGGCTTGTAATAGAAATTTTTCAGAAATAAAATCTTTATCTTATCTCTTGTATTACAGGTAAATCCTGTGCATTCACATAGTTTCTTTTAGTTTAGGATCAAGGAATGCTATCCCCCTAAACATTCCCCGATCGCTTTTCCTTAACATCATTACAATATGTGTTACATACGCAATATAAAAACAATGGGGAATTTACATAGTCTACACCACTTGTCCCTGAGGCTATAAAGGGTCTTGCCGACCCTGGAGGTATAGCTACAGGATCTTTCGATTACTTTGAACAAAATGGCAATTTAAAATTTTGTTTGAATATTTTTGAGAGTTTTAGGAGGGCATTTGCGAAAGTCGGGTTGGGGTTGGTTCCGCTCTAGTTATTTTGACTTTTAAAAATGGTCCCACAACTGCCATTTTCGACCAAGTGAGTCCCTTCTAAGATCTTACAACAACCACTTGGTGGGAAGTGACCTGAGGAAAAATTTAACTAACACATTGAAGTCATACCACCCTTTACCTAGGCAGTGCTACTGCACTTCCTATGATTGCTTTGGGAGTGTTAACCTTATCTACACTCTTATGGATTTGACTTTTTCATCAAATCCCTTGCTTCTGTAGTGTTAAATATTATTCAAGGACCTGAATATTGGTTTTTGGTGCCAAATTCCCAAAGCAAAATGTTTGAAAAGAGAAAACATTATTTTTTTGATCGTTTAACCAGATGTTTTCAAACATAATAAAAACTATGGACTTTCTGACAGTTTCTACAATTTATAAAGACGATAAAGTCCAAGCTATTTTAGTATTACAGATTTATCAAAAATCCATTTTTGAAAAATGGTTATAGCTAAGAGTGACTAACTTCCAACGAAGGAACTGTAAATAAAACTCGATCTTAAATTCAGAAACAGTAAATTGAGGTTGTCCCCCCCCCTTTCCTTGCTTATTTTCCTACTTGAAAAATCCCCATCTAAGCCCATGAGACCATTGTTATTTTATGAGCTAGAAATTTCCCACAGCTAATGGTTATCTATAGGGCCCTTTTCTAATCAAATATTTAGGCAGGTGAATCCAAAAACATTAAATAGATTAACAATAATAATACCATAAAAGCCAAAATGATTTGAATTTGCTGTGCGTTTTTTCTTAGTAATTTGAGTGAATATAGTTTAACTGATGTATATTTTTTTATATAAGTTGTTTAACCTCTTCAGGAATAAAATAGGTAAAAATAAATAGACTATTAGCTTTCCGTCTTTTCTTTGGAAAAAGAATAAACAAGTGCTCCCTAAGGGCTTCAACCAATCACTCTTGTAGAAAGGAGAAAGTAATATGTTTTAATTCGCTTTGCTTAATTATGTTACCAGAGCAACAGTTTGATTTGGATCTTTTTTGTTGTATATTACCAGTTTTAGTTTTGTTGGGGAAAGTGGAAAATACCTGAAATCTATTAATTACAAAAGGAAGTTAGAACCCAGGTTGGTTTGATGAATTGAAAATCTATATAGATCTATCAGAGGGTAAAAAATAGTATTTACAAATGCTTGATGTCAGAAGGACTTGCAAAATATATTTTTACCAAGATGTAGCTTTTTGGACCCGGAATAATTTTTAAATCAGTATTTTGCATTTTTAGGATACGTGACCATTCCAAGACCACATCAAAATATGTTCTTAGAACAATAAAACCTTCTTTTAAAAAATTCTTAGGATGATGAATAAACAAATTGAGTCTGAAAAAAAGAGCACTTTCCCGCTGGTTTACTGATTTACCACTTTTTATGAGTTATTTTTGTTATAAATTTCGGTTGAGTTTGCTGTTTCAATTTCTCCTTCCATGGCTAAGACACAGGAATCGTATCAAAATTATTTCTTAAACAGTGAAAATTGAAGCCGGGCTACAAAGTTGGACCTTTCCTTTTGTCCCTTTTTTTATAGTTATAAAGGAATTTCCCCTATGCAAGACAACCAAACTTTTAATTTTAGAATCATTTTGTAATAAAAATGGGCTACTATATCTTTTAGTGCTAAGAACGCTTTGGCCTTTTGAAGACATAACGGTAAAGTTTTAAAAAAATAAGTCGTAGTAATCAAAGTCTGAATATTTACTCCTTTAAGTTTGGCTTATTTCTACTCCTTTAAGATTTTGTTACTACTCTATTTTCCTTCCATGAATACTTTCTTGGATTTTTTTTTTAATTTTTGTTTTTTTTAAACTGACCTGTTGTCGCCGTTACACCTAAATTTTGTTGCTGGAAATTCAAAACTTATGAAATGATTGCCAAAAACCGTTTCCTGAACGGTATTCAATAAACTGATCAAATGGGGAAATATCTGTTTAGTTAAACTTCGATCTCCCTGATTTAATTTTTTTTTTAGGCTGATCTTGTCTTTGAGAACAGTCTACCGAACAATTTTTAGGAATGGTCCAATAGGCCTAATGGTGACGAAATATGTGAAATATAAATACACTCTGCCTGTAGTTATCACTTAATTGTTGAACGAGTACCCACGCTGATCTGATGGTAAGTAGAAAAATAAGGTTGACATGAAATGTTGAGAAGCAGTTTGAGAAATATAAAGCAGTTGAGAAAGCCTAAGTGACATTCAGTTAATAAAGATGTCTTTTGACAACATGCAGGGAAAGTTTTAAGGCTAAAATAGGGCTTTGGCTAAGTAAGTAGTTTGTTTATTTTAGATACCAAGAAAACCTAGAAAAGGCACTGTCATATATCAGAGGACTTATCTTTCTCTTTCACTCTCTTTATGTTTAGCAGAAAAAGAATAAAGGGATTTATTTTACTTAGACGCAAGGTTTAATAAAGAGGACCAACATAATATAGAATAAATAACATTGGTTGAGGGAACATTTGTACAATTTGGTGATAAAAAAATTTGAGAATTCAAACTTTTATATTCCCCAAATTTGTAGGGATGAGAAGAAAGAATTAATTCTTTTTTCTGCTTTTTAGAACAAATCAATGGTTTTGACGGTGACGGTTTCGCAGTTTTTCTTAAACTGCACTCCTAGCAAATTTTCGCTAGAAAAATGATCCTGGTTCATTTTTGCGTTAAACTGGTGTCTATCTCAAAGCGAATATTCCGGAAGCCTGTAAATCGAACTTAACGCAGAACATTTAAAAGCTTAACACGCGTAAATGTTTTGAGCTGGGTT